>NW_024750852.1:2419773-2634773 GCF_018991925.1 Homarus americanus
TATTAGGTAATGACCCTACTAATCTTTAAATAGCACGGCAACGGTCGGTAGTCAGGTCAGAGGGTAAGGTGACCCAACCTTCTCACCTGGTTACAAATCTTCTTAATTACAAAATTGTCCAGTTTGTACATGCCATTACTCAAATTCATGTTGAATGCTTTGGTATGTTTAATGAGACTAGATTCTATGATGTTCCTACTAGCAATTGAATTACAAGGTAATATTGAGGGGGCATTATCCCAGTCAATGCAATGCTTGTTATTCCTCAAATGAACAAACAGAGCATTGGATTCCTGGCCTGTCCTAACACTATATTTATGTTGTTTAAGTCTAGTTACACGAAAGCGCTTGGGAACTTCGTGTTTTCTTCTTTCCTCGTGGTTATCAGCATATACCTAGATCACGCGCACCTACAGTGATTTACTTGCATATACTGTATATGTATATATATGTATATATATATATATATATATATATATATATATATATATATATATATATATATATATATATATATATATATATATATATATATATATATATATATATATATATATATATATATATATATGATGTTGGGTTCCAGCATATTGTGCAGATTTGTATTAAAATCATGTAAATTTCTAGGATAAAATGGGAAGGTGAGATACAGTCAAAATTCTAGCACAAGAGTTGAGGAGTGGCAACAACACTCACCTCCAGCAATATCTTGACAACAGCGGTGGTGAGCTGGTGGGAGATCCTCTGGGAAGTGTCCAGCGTAATGGCCAGTTGACGCTGTTCCCGCTTGTCGTACACATATCTGGGTGGAGGTACTGAAAAAAAAAAGAATACACGCATTATTTAGAAAAAAAATTGCAGTTCCTCAAACCCTTAAAGACCCTTTGAATATAATATTGAACACGAAATTTCATAACTTACGATCTGTTGTGCATGATTTGAGGGGTGGTTAACGAGGTGTGTTTGGGGGAATGGTTAATGAGGTGTATTTTGGGAGTGGTTAACGAGGTATGTTCTGGGAATGGTTAATGAAGTGTGTTTAGGGCGTGGTTAACGAGGTGTGTTTAGGGAGTGGTTAACGAGGTGTGTTTAGGGAGTGGTTAAAGAGGTGTGTTTGAGGAATAGTAAATGAGGTGTGTTTCGGGAATGGTTAGCGAAGTATGTCCTGGGAAAGGTTAACGTGGTGTGTTTGTGGTAATGGATAATGAGGTGTGTTTGGGTAGTGGTTAGCGAGGCAAAGTATACACTCATTAGGTACACACACACAGTAGATAAAGTATCCACACACACACACACTCACAGATAAGGTTCCTTTCTGCCAACTTGATACACTTCTGTGAATGGACGTGGTGAAGGCAGCAGAACCACAGCAACAATAGGGAGGCCCACCACAGCAGGCGGCCTGTGGTGAGGGCGAAGCAGTGGCGGGGGCTGAAGGTGGCGACGGCGTGGGTGGTGACAGGGTAGGTGTGTGGTTTTTGGCGGGGGGCCTGAGGGATGGATGGCCCCCCTGTTTCAGTAGCCACCACCGCCATGGTTAGCTACCTACACGCCCGTCTCATGATTCTGAAAATCAACAAACAAAAATGTTACTTCTCTAAAAATAAACAAAAACAAGGCAGTAACATACCTGCTATAATTAATGAACCAGTCCTGAGCCAACTCCACAAGTCGTCCGCCAAGTTAACGTCAAGAAAGGAGACTTGAATCGTCAGGCGTCTCACCCGTATTGAACAGGGCACAATGATGCAAACGAGTGATCAACATTCTCCTTCAGTGGTGAATATATATCATCATTTTGTTACTTATTATTCGAGTAAATTCTCTTCTAGATTTAGATGCAAAATGATATTTAAATATTAATTTTTCCCTTTGGCTCCACCCGACACTGTTATAAGAAAGACCATCCCCTCCCCCCCTCCCCCCACTTGACACTATATCGGGGCTATCAGATTCTTAGAAAACCCGCGACGTATTTGAATTAGGAGACAATAAACTTACTCCCATATAGTCTACTGACAGACACCAAAATGTCAGAAGGTGTCCAGTCTTTGTTTACTTGGTAGTTGGGTATCTACTGTACTGTAAGCCCCGACCAGCCCCCACTGGTGCTCACCAGATCATAGGGAATAATGGCCGAACTCCCGATAACAGTCCGTCACTGTTGATGTGTGTGTGTGATAAATTATTTATATATTCTATACATATTTATGTTATCTAAATGTTATAAAAGTCTCAAGTTCCGCAAATAATGTGAAAATTGTGCGTCTGCTCCTCAACACGTGATCAGCGGTCTCATGTGTGTGTGTGTGTGTGTGTGTGTGTGTGATGTATATATATATATATATATATATATATATATATATATATATATATATATATATATATATATATATATATACACAAGGATGACCACGTGCTTGTGTTGTGAGCTTAAGCCATTCACGATACATAACACTGGTCAACAGCCAAAATGGTTCACATATGAGATCATGCTCACACAACTAATTTCATATTGCTGAATTCGAATCTGATATTTGTTTTGTTCTATCAGACCAGGTTTTATAAAAAAATCAATAGGTACAAATATTTAATATTCCATCACGTGTCGTGCAAAAGATGAGATTATCTCATGTGACTGTGCTTTCATGACTAATTTCATATTAATGAATATTAATTGGATGTTTCATTCTACCATCAGACCTACTTTCTTAAAGAATAAAAAAAATAGTAAATATAGTAACATTATCGCGTCATGCAAGATACAATTTTAAACCTATCACAGATAAGCTCATAAAAAATTGTACCAAAAAACATAAGTTCAAATCCTTTATAATGACAAAATATGAAGTTCTAAAAGTGCTTCTGAACTTTACTCTTTCTCTTGTACAGCTTGCTCTCTTCTCGTTGCAGTGTCCAGCAATAGTCGCCCATCATGTTAGGACTGAATTGTCCCTGATATCTGCTCTCCATTATGGCGATATCTTGATGAAATCTTTCGCCGTGTTCATCACTAACGTCTCCAAGGTTACCTGGGAAAAATTCAATATGAGAGTGGAAAAAATGCAATTTCAAGGACATCCTTGCTCCCAATGCATGATAATTCTGAAGCATGGTTGTTACGATTTCTTTGTAGTTGTCAGCACGATAGTTTCCAAGAAAATTCTTTGACACATTGACAAATGATTCCCATGCTTTTTTCTCCAGTGGGTTCAATGTTTTGGTGAATTCGCTATCATTAACTAGTATACGAATTTGTGGTCCATTCAAGACACCTGCTTTCAACTTGGCTTCGGAAACCACACCACCTAGTTTCTGAGATAAGTATAGAGTCCCAGCACCGAATTGATCCATAGCTTTGATGAAATTTTTAGCCAAACCGAGCTTTAGATGCAGTGGAGGCAAAAATATCTTTTCTGGATCTACAAGCGGATTGTGAGCACAGTTAAACCTTCCAGGCGCATCTCTTGGTCTTGTCGGCCAATCCTTTCTCACATAGTGCTCTGCATCAGCTCTGCTGTTCCACAAGCACAAAAAGCACATGTGCTTTGTGTAGCCACTCTGAAGGCCCAGTAGTAAACTGATGACTTTGAGATCGCCACATATCTTCCACTGGTGTTTCTCATACTCTATAGCAGCCAACAGAATTTTCATTGTTTCATAGCTCTCAGTCATTTTTGTTGCGTGTGCTATTGGGACAGATGGAAGCCGATTGCCATTGTGTAAAAGAACAGCTTTCAGAGAGTCTTTTCCTGAGTCTATAAACAGCCTCCAATCCTCTGTCTTGTATGTTTCAGACTTGCAGAGTTGTTGCATGAGAGATACTGCGTCCTCGCAATAACAAAGGTTGTTTGCCATCTTGAAAAATGCAGACAGCTGTCTATGTCGGTAACGCGCTGTAGTGATATGCACTCCATCTTCTAGCAGGTTACGCTGCTTTAGTCTGGATCCCAAAACTTCAGCCTTTTCTTTTGACAAGTTTAGGTCCCTGATGAGATCATGAAGCGCTTCTTGAGTAAATAGTTTAGGCCTGGTATTTTCAGAGTCATCCTGGTAGTCGTTTTCCATTGAGGTAGAGGTAGAATCGGAATCACTCAATTCTTGTTCAGTCGGTGGATTTGGGACTGGAAGTTCAGCACTGTGCGGTACTGGTCGGATTGCAGAAGCAATATTGGGGTACTGTACCTTGCCTCGTGTCTTGATTTTTATTCCCTTAATATTTGTGAGACAGAAGTAGCAGTCACTACTGTGGTCTTTAGGTTCACGCCATATCATTGGTACAGCAAACGGCATTCCTGAACTTCGTTTACCACACATCCACTCGCTCAGGTGGTTAACACAAGACTTACAGGCTACATGAGGTGCCCATTTCTTGTCTTGGTCACCCAAATGACATTTGAAGTAACTTTTGTAGTTCAGTCGAACAGCTTTTGTGATTGGTTTCTTGAGGCTACCAGGAGTGAAGGCACCACATATGTAGCAAAAACTGTCAGCACCGTTCACACACTTGCGACGTTCCATGTTTTGTTAATTTCAGAGTAATTACAAATCATGCAGGTGTAGATATGCAATATCATGAATCAGCAAACTGAAACAAACAAAAAAGCACAAATCAGGACAAAATAATTGCATAAGTGGAGCCAATGAGCATATAAATTACTGTATGAATAGCATGGTACACTAAATATATAGATATGCTGGTTCTGGAAAACTGAGCCTGATACAGCTATACGAATGTCATAATTGAATTCAGCACATACAATTACACTAGACTCAGACTGTTTTGATCCAGAACCATGAGAATTTTTTTTTATGTTGACCAGTGTATAATAGGAACCAGTGAAGATCAATGGCATAATGGTGGCACAGCCAGAACTGAGAGCCATGGAGGTGATGCAGCAACACCTGCGGGTCGTACATGTGCCTAACAGCTGTCCACAACACAACACTTCTACCACACCTGGACCAGGCTATCCAAGGCAGACACAGCGGATTGTTTATCACGGAGTCGGTAGTACTGCGAGTCATGTGATTAAATACGGGCGGGGACCTGTGGTATTCGGTGTGATCCTGACACTTAAGTTATCAAGAAAAGTGAAGGTGTGTGAGCGCGTCATATATGGAATCGATATAAATGATCCTACCGCTTTCTCCTCCACACCTTTACTTTCCTCTAAACCCCAGAGTCACATACGGCAACAGTTACATAAACAGTTGTAGCTGCAGACTTGGCTGCCACTCCTACAATTTGCAATGGTGTGAATAAAAGTGGAGAATGGACGCCTCCGACTTTCCATTTTATAGACTTGCTATTCCAAGGCTGGGTCATAAAATTCAATGTACCACCAAGTGTGTGACGGTGTTCTCCACGATTACAGATTGTGGTATGTTTAGGTATTTGCATATTTTCGCGGCCCTGGCACTAGTGGAGGTCCCCGTGGGTGTGGGGGGGTAGTCGACACGGTATAAATGTCCACGACGTTACCTTACAAGCGGGAGACCGCTAATGGCTAGCATTCCCAAAGACCTGTCCCGGGATTCGTCTCGACCCCTTGTCCAAGGTTGTGATACTGTCCTGGTTGGTGTCCCAAGCCGGACCCTACACTGAAACCTGTCGAGGAAGGGCTCGCAGCACCAACGAATGATCCACGATAACATCCTGTCGCGTTGCGTCCCGTCTTGTGGGAGTGATTAAGAGGGGGGTCCATATTTTGAGGCGAGGTGTAAGTTTAAGTATGGTCGATGTTTGAAAGTACTGTACAACTTGGGAGGAGGGTTTAGAAGTGATACATGGAAGGTGACAATAATTGGATATTTCTTTTCACCATCTGACACACCCAAGTAGAGGACGCCACATCGCCCTCATCTAAAAACCACAATCCCCCAGAACGTCAACCGCAATCATCCCGGCTGTCATGTCCACTACCACAACTGTTAGAGAACCACACATCACCAGTATTACTACAGTCACAACAACCACCACAACCCCCAGAGAACAACACAACACCACCACAACCCTTTAAGAATCGCCCACCATTACAGGTTCAGTTACCCCTACCCCAACATCTGAAGCTGGTCCTGACCACTTTCAGTATTTCCAAAGGAAGAGGCATCACTTTTTCCATCTGAACGCTCGTGGCTTATTCCCCAAACTTGACGAGATGAAATTAGTCACTGCCAAAACCAAGACGACAGTTATAGGTGTGACGGATACGTGGCTCGAAAACTCGGTCGAGATTCCGAGTTATGTCATCTAGGGACGTAAATGCTCGTAACTGTAACGGTGGCGGAGTGTGTACATTCATCAGTTACGATCTAGCAATGACCCCCCCCCCCCCGGTGTATTCAAAGGTGGCCTCGAGACAGTATGGGTGGAGATCCTACCCACGACACGTCCCATCCATATTTACCGGGGTCTACTACTGATCTCCAAAGCAGACTGAATTTTACGAGATTTTACGAGCTATTAAAACATTCATGTACAATGGTTTTGCCGAGTATAAATGTATTATGCTCGGTGATTTTAATATAAACGTAATGATATCACCTGGTAAAGCTTTTGTGGATGTTTTGTGTATAATTTTGAACGTATGTTTGGTCTTAACACAAATCGTGTGTGTGTGTGTGTGTGTGTGTGTGTGTGTGTGTGTGTGTGTGTGTGTTAAGTAGAACTAGAGAAGCCGGGTAAGAGAACAACATGAGATCCATCCCTAACACCAACACATCAGGGGAGAGAGAGAGAGAAAAAGAGAGAGAGAGAGTACCCAATAGTGCAGCAGGAGTATGGAGGTTCTACCTATACGAAAGGAGCCTGACGTCACACCGTACATAATATACAGTACTCCTATAAAACCCTGACACAACATGAACAAAATCAACTCAACTTACCTCACACACACACACACACACACAAACTCCTGGGTGTAACTATAGACCACAAACTGGACTGGAAGGCCCACGTAAACAACATTATCAAGGCAGCCTCGTACCAACTAAACATGCTACGCCGACTCAGGTCACTTGGGGCACCCACGCCAGAGCTGAGGACTATCTACAACGCATTTATTCTCTCTAAATTAATGTATGCGTCATCAGCCTGGTCGTCTTCACTCAACTCTACCCAACAACGGGCCTGCAGGATCATGCTCGGCGCAGACTACTCCGGCTACAACAACGCTCTCTCCACCCTGGAAATGCCATCCCTCAGTGACCTCCACCACCACGCTCTAGCAGAGTTTGGTAGTGGACTACTGCACCATCCTCGTCATCGCCACTTACTGCCACCTGCAGTCCCTCACCCACCACTACAACAAAATTCAGCCCATAAGAGCCCGCACTGATAGATATAAGAATAGCACCGTCCCATCTATTGTTAAAATAATAAACAGCTCCTGATTTATGTATTGTATAGCCCTGTAAATGTATTGAACGTATATTAATATGTCTAAATCAAGTGTAAGGTTGTATATTTTCAGCCACCGGCTGCAACTTTATTAATAAACCGTTTATTATTATTATTACACACACACACACACACACACACACACACACACACACACACACACACACACACACACACACACACACACACACACACACACACACACACACACACACACACACACACACACACACACACACGCACACACACACCTTCTATCACATGTTCATTCACCAATCAACCACTTGTTTAATTTTTCATTTAGCTGGACTTTTCACGGGGTTTAATTAATAAATTACTAGTTTGGTAAAAAAAATAAGGAATCCATGATACACAAGTTACCTTTTTTTTAACAAGTAAATTATATTTTCTCTCAACAGGTCACCAGCAGGAGGAGGAGCCAGTGATGTACAGCCTCACACAGAAGGTGGTGATGGTGGGTCTTCCTGGAACCCATCACACCTTTGAGGATCTCCGGTAGGTTACGGCCAACAAGTGTGCCAAAAATGAGAGATGTGTTTGTGTCCTTCATTGGAGACCCGCCAGCTCGTGAGGGTGGACCCATCTAGGCTACCTCTTTGTGACCCCCCCCCCCCTAGGAAATTAAGCAGTCCAGTCTTCATAAACTATCTCCACTAAAGACCCGCTCTCCCTTACAGTAGATATTACACCCACTCTTAGAGATCCATCCACTCTTAGAGAACTGCCCATTAATCTGGTCGTATAGCACCATAAGGGTGGCCACGACTCCGGGTTTCAAAGTCTTGGTTAACTTGAGAAGAAATGGCCACCATGTCCCCCTCCATCTCTGATCTAACCCGCTGCTAGTACTGCCAGTCTAATGGGCAAGCTTCAATGTTAATCAGTGTGGGGTGAGCCAGCTGATTACCCAACTGGCTAGAGAGTAAAGGCGTCGAGGCCTGGTTTGCTAATCAACCAGTCCATCCTGTCCACCTCCTGCAGCTCATCAACCACCATCAACCAACCACATCCTACACCTCATCAACCATCCATCTGCCCTTCACCAGCCGCCTCCCGGATCAACAAGATGCTTTCACAAACACACCTTACTCAATATACATCAAACCTTTTGAAGTCTCTCGAACGTGTTTACGACCCCTTGGCACTAGGAAGCTTACAAAACATATAACGTTAGGGAGGTTAGGTTATGTTAGGTTTAGGGTGTTTAATCATTATGTGAAATAAGTTGGGGTGTCTAATCATCAAGTGATCCGAAAATTCTTAACAAGGCTTCATGTTCAGGAGACAATCCTACCACAGGAATCATGAAGTAACAACATGGCTTCACTTTCCTAGCCGATACTTATCACAAACTATCTAAAAAAAAGTAATGCCTCAATTTCAAGGTCCAGAAGGAAAAAATGACTCAAAATACTGTAGAAGACGTGTGGTGAGGCCATGTGACAGTGAGTGGGAGAGCAGAATAAGAGGTATGATCCTTGCAACAGGAGTATACTCGTAGTGTGGGTGTGAGTTAGTGGGAAAGCAGAAAAAGGTGTGTGAGAGGTGTGACCCGTGTAACAAGAGAGGATTGTATATATGTATATATGCTGATAACCACAAGGAAAGAAGAAAACACGAAGTTCCCAAGCGCTTTCGTGTAATTCACATCTTCAGGGGTGGGTACAGACTAATCTTTAAATAGCACCGCAATGGTCGGTAGTTAGGTCAGAGGGTAAGGTGACCCAACCTTCCCACCTGGTTACAAATCTTCTTAATTACAAAATTATCCAGTTTGTACATGTCATTACTCAAATTTATATTGAATGCTTCGGTATGTTTAATGAGACTAGATTCTACGATGTTCCTACTGTCAATTGAATTACAAGGTAATATTGAGGAGGCATTATCCCAGTCAAAGCAATGCTTGTTATCCCTCAAATGAACAAACAGAGCATTGGATTCATGGCCTGTCCTAACACTATATTTATGTTATTTAAGTCTAGTTACAAGATCTTTACCTGTTTGGCCTAAGTAAAAGATATTACATTCCTTGCAAGGAATTTTATAAATCCAACCAACTGTGTTGTTGGGGGAGTTCTTGATTAACATTTGTTTAACAGTGCATGAGTTTTTAAATGCCACATTGACGTTCCGGGTTTTTAGTTGTAAAGGAATTTGAGAGAAATTTTTGTGAAATGGTAATACTAAGAGATTCTTATGGTAATGGGTGGGCTTGGGATCAGTTCTATAAAAAGATTTCTTAGTAATGTTCAGGCATTTGTCGATGAAAGATCTAGGGTATTTAAGGTTTGAGCCAATATTATAGATATATTTATATTCCTCATCAATGAATTCCGGGCTGCAAATTCTCAAAGCACGTAAAAACATTGTTGAAAATACTGACTGTTTGACTCTATTATGGTGGGCAGAATAATAATGAATGTATGAACACACACTAAGAACATAAGAATGGAGGAAGCTGCAGCGGGCCTATTGGCCCATACTGGGCAGTCCCGTTTACACCCAACCCCTATTGCTCATATAAGCAACCAACCTATGTTTGAAGCTATTCAGCGTATTCGAGTTAATGATGATATTTGGTAACTTGTTCCATTCATCCACTACTCTGTTTCCAAACCAGTGTTTACCTATTTCACGCCTAAATCTAAATTTGTCTAATTTAAAACCATTGTTACGAGTTCGCTCCTGGTTGGATAGTTTGAGTACCTTTGTAATGTCCCCTTTGTTTAGCCCTGACTTCTACTTATACACCTCTATCAGGTCGCCCCTCGCTCTACATCTCTTGAGGGAGTGCAAATTTAGATGCTTTAACCTGTCTCTATACTCAAGGTTCCTAATGCCCGGGATTAGTCTTGTCATTCTCCTCTAAATTCTTTCCAATGATTCTATATCCATTCTGTAATACGGTGACCAAAACTGAACTGCGTAATCCAGATGTGGTCTCACAAGAGCAAGATACAGTTTTAGGATGACCTCGCTAGTCTTGTAACTAACACTCCTTTGTATGAACCCAAGTACTTTATTAGCCTTGTTACGAGCAAAAACACATTGTTTACTTGGCTTAAGGTTCCTACTTATCATTACTCCTAAATCTCTCTCGCAGTCGGATTTCCTATGGCATCGTTGTTCATCTGGTATCTGGTTTCCCTGTTTACATCTCCTATACTGAGTACTTTACATTTGTCCACGTTGAATTTCATCTGCCATTTTTCAGACCATTCGAAAAATTTGTTTAGATCTTCCTGTAGTTTTGCTTCTAGTCCTCGCCAGATTTAATAACACGTCCTATTTTAGTGTCATCAGCAAATTTACTTATGTTGCTGTCTATGCCGATATCTATGTCGTTTATGTATATAATAAATAATAATGGTCCAAGTACTGAGCCTTGGGGAACTCCACTTGTGACGTTGCTCCAATGGGACTTAGTGCCGTTAATGCTCACTCGCTGTTTCCTGTCCTGTAACCACGCCCTAATCCATTTGAGGATGTTACCTTTGATGCCATGAGCTTCTACCTTTCTAATTAGTCTTTCGTGGGGGACTCTGTCTAAGGTTTTGCTAAAGTCGAGATATACCACATCATAATTGTGCCCCTCGTCCACCGATTCGAAAACTGATGAAAAGAATGTTAATAGATTAGTTAGACAAGAACGTCCGCTTGTGAAGCCATGCTGGGAATCATTGATCAATCGGTGCTTCTCCAGGTGATTTCGAATAGAGCTTGAAATGATTGCTTCCAGTAATTTGCCTACTATTGATGTTAGACTGATTGGGCGGTAGTTAGAGGATAGTGATCTATCCCCCTTCTTGAAAATCGGTATTACATTCGCTATCCTCCAGGATTCTGGTACTACACCTGTTTTTAAGGACATGTTAAACAACTTTGCTAAGGGCATACTAAGCTCTTCCTTACATTCCTTTAATACTCTGGCAAATATCTCATTGGGACCAGGTGACTTATTAGGCTTTAGTTTGTCTATTTCCTTACTAACATCGTTACTAGTCACTACTATCTCGCTTAATTTGTTTTCTTCACTATCTCTGAATAGAGTCGGTGCCTCGGGTATCATGTTTAAATTTTCGGTGGTGAAAACTGTTGAAAAATATTTATTCAAATTATTGCTCATTTTTCCGTCGTTATCAGTGAGCTCGCCGGTATCTGACCGTATTGATCCAATCTTTTCTCGTGTTTTAGTTTGATACATTTGGTAGAATCCTTTGGGGTTTGTCTTCGCCTCCCTTGCTATCCTTACCTCATTATTCCTCTTGGCTTTCCTTATCTCGGTTTTAACCCTACTCGCCAATATCTTATAATAATCCTGGAGGTAAATTTCGCCACGATTTATCCTTCTACCTATAGCCTTCCTTTGGCCAATGATGTTCTTTAAATAATTATTTATCCATTTAGGGTCATTGTTGACTGATCTGAGTTTTTTGTATGGTATGTTCTGCCTCTGTGCATTAAGTAACTCATTATTTAAATTGACGTGGAACTCGGCAGTCTCAGATGTCGTTATCAGGTCGGAGTCATCTGTCAGGTTCACGGCCAAGCGCGACACCCCCTCTCTCAGCTGCCTCTTTAAACTGTCAAAGTTTGCCCTTCTGAAATCTGGTACTTTAGTGGAATTTTCCTTACGTCTGCCCTGAAAATCTAACTGGAATCGAATTTCTTTGTGATCGATGTTTGCAAGTTCGTTCCCTACCTCGACATTGCTAATGAGGTTTTCTCTATTCGACAGAACTAAATCGAGTATATTATTACCCCGTGTGGGTCCGGTTATATGTTGACTTAGGAAACAGTCCTGGATCGTCTCGAGAAAATCCTGTGATTCTGAGTTACCCGTAAGGTCAGTCCAATCTATTTGGCCAAGGTTAAAGTCGCCTTCTATACAGACTTTGTTGTGTATGGAAGTCCTGCGCATTTCATCCCAGATAAGTCGCTCATTGACTCTATCAAGATTGGGAGGTCTATATATTACTCCTGTGATTAATTTTTCCCTACCTTCGCTTAATTCTATCCAAATTGTTTCTGTATTCCGCTGAGTTTTTATTTCCTTATTTATTTCACACTTCAGATTATCCCTAACATAGATTGCTACTCCGCCTCCTTTCCTGGTTTGCCTATCGGTATGGAACAATTTGTAACCAGCAATTTGGTATTCGACCGGCAACTCACGTGAGTCTAGGTTGATCCATGTTTCAGTGAATGCTATTATATCGGTTTTTTCGGTACATACCAAGGCCCTAATATCATCCATTTTGTTTCTCATACTTCTACTGTTCGCGTAGTATACATTTAAGTTAGTCGTGTTCGGAGTCCTCCCTTTACCGCGTTTAGTTTTAAACTCCCTGTCTAATTTAGTTTTGTCATCATTCCTAACACTATTTCCCTGTAATCTTTTACTTTGTTTACCCGCTCCCACTGCAGTTTCCCCCACCCCCGTGCCCATATGTTCCCCTAGCAGTTTAAAGACTTCGATATCCTTTGAACTGCCCCCTCTAGAGACCCAGCCAGGGTTGCCACCCCATCCCGAGACAGGTGCACCCCATCCCTACCATAAAGGTCCCTTCTGCCGTAGAAGTTGTCCCAGTTGTCAATGAATGGGACAGATATTGACTTGCAATATCTGTCAAGACGGTCGTTGACACCAACCGCCCTTGACAACCATTCACTGCCAACTCTCCTTCTAGGCAGGACACCGCATATGATAGGGATCCCTCCCTTAGACCTAATACGATCTATAGCTGCCTTGATCTTATCAAGAAGCTCCTCGCTCCTACACCGGCCAATATCATTGCCTCCTGCACTGAGGCAGATAATGGGTTTGTTCCCATTACCAGACAAGATATTGTCCATCCTGTCAATTATATCCCCCACCCCAGCTCCTGGCAAACACACCCTCATCCTATTTTTGTTTTTACCACAAAAGGCCCTGTCCATGTACCTTACCTGTGAGTCACCAACAATTAAAGATTTTATACCTTCCTTGTCATCCCTGTCCCTGACTGTACTTACGTCCAATTCGTCTATCAAGGAGTAGGTTTTCTATAAATACTGAACTTAAAAGTGTTACCTATTCTGTGTATCAGACAGTCTAGGAATGGCAATTTACAGTCATGCTCTAATTCCACAGTGAATTTGATCGAGGGAGCTAAGTTGTTAAGTTGTGGCAGGAAAGCTTTTAGGTCATCATTACATGGCCAGAGACATAATACATCATCTACATATCTAAACCAGACTGCTGAAGGTGGTAAAATATTACTTAATAGTTTCTTTTCAAAGAATTCCATATATAGGTTGCTTAATACAGGTGAGAGTGGATTACCCATTGCCATACCAAATTTTTGAGCATAATATTATCCATTGAATTCAAATTTACAATCCTTAATACATAGTTTGATGAGTTCGATGAAGTCATCTTTCGAGACTGGCACTGAAATATTATCAAGGGAATTTATGAGGAACTCCAGTAAATCATCAACTGGGACCTTTGTAAAGAGTGATGTTACATCAAAACTGACCAGTTTAAAATCATAATTAATGTGTAAGTTATTGAGTTTATCAACCAGATCCACATTATTCTTGATATTAGAGTTAGAAATGTTGCCAACTAGGGGATTTAGTAAAGAAACTAACCATTTAGATAATTTATAAGAGATTGACCCGACTGAGCTAATGATGGGTCTTGCTGGGTTATTAGGCTTGTGGGTCTTGATTACACCGTACATGTATGGCAGTGGAGGGGACGTTGAAGTAAGATGTTTAATGAGAGTAGCTTTGCCTCTCAATAGAGACTTCAGTTTTTTGTTGAACTGGGTGTTGACAGTGTTGAGAGGATTATTTATGAGTTTAAAATATGTTGTAGTATCACATAAAAGGTCATTCATTTTAGAAATATAATCATCTTGGTTTAAAATCACTACTGTGTTGGCGTTATCTGCTTTAGTGACATGTAGATCCTTATTTTTCTTAAGGGCTTGGATTGCTTTGGTGAATCTTTCTGGACAGTTTGGAATACAAGGCTTGGACATAGATGCATACACAACACCTTTACACATGTTCACTTCTTCACTTGTCAAATTACTGAATTTCTCCAAATTGCAAAATGCTCTGGCTATGTCAACACTGTCGACACCCTTGTTAGAACCATCAAAACTTAAACCATAGCCGAGGGCACACAAGGTATCATTCTCTAGTGGTTTAGAGGAGAGACTCACTACACAGTTGTGATTGGCATCCTTAGTGCAATCACTATTTCCAATAAGGAGTGCCAATTTGTGGTCTATCTTAGCTTGAAGATCAGAACGCTCACGTCTCAGGTTATTAAAACAGTAATCCAACATGAACTTTTTCCAATAACTCGGTATGGTCATATTAAAAACACGCTTTTTTTGTCTTACAATACGGAAAGCTTCATCCACTTCAATTTTCTTTATTTCAAAATGTTTCTTAAGGATGATTTCTTGGAACTCATCAAAGGGGCGGTCAGACATCTTCAGGACACGTTGTGGGAGGATTGATCTAGGCATAACTTTTTCACTAAGGCATGTCTGGAGAAATTTCAAACGTATTTTCAATTTGTGGGCCTTGATCATCGAAGAGGAGTATTCAGTAACGAAAGGAGACAGTCCAGGACAGCTTGTAGAGAAGTAGTATAAGTGGCGCGTGGAATCCATTCATGCAAGTAAATCACTGTAGTTGTGCGTGATCCAGATATATGCTGATATCCACAAGGAAAGAAGAAAACACGAAGCTCCCAAGCGCTTTCGTGTAATTCGCATCTTCAGGGGTGAGTACAGACTAAGAAGTACAAAACAAGGTGTATATATACAGAGGAGGGTGAGATCAGTAGGAACATCATAGAATCTAGTCTCATTAAACATACCGAAGCATTCAACATGAATTTGAGTAATGGCATGTACAAACTGGACAATTTTGTAATTAAGAAGATTTGTAACCAGGTGGGAAGGTTGGGTCACCTTACCCTCTGACCTGACTACCGACCATTGCGGTGCTATTTAAAGATTAGTATGGTCATTACCTAATACCTGACCATTGTGGACCTGATCTCACCCTCCTCTGTATATATACACCTTGTTTTGTACTTCTCTTTAGTCTGTACTCACCCCTGAAGATGTGAATTACACGAAAGCGCTTGGGAGCTTCGCGTTTTCTTCTTTCCTTGTGGTTATGAGCATATACCTGGATCACGCGCAACTACAGTGATTTACTTGCATATATGTGGCAACCAGTTGTGTAATGGTCAGCATCCTCGCTTCGCAAGCGAGCGTACCCGGGATCGATCCCCAGGCAGGGTAAAACTATGGGCAAGTTTCTTCACGCCATTTGTCTCTGTCTACCCAGCAGTAATTGGGGACCTGGATGTTAATCGATTTGCAGATCGTTTTCCGGGGTAATGGTCAGCCAGTGCAGGTGGCGAGTTGTCCGGTCTCTCGGACTATTCCTTGACACTGGTCATGCAACTCGTTAACTTGTGGTGTGGTTGTTGTGTTGGCGACAGCTTCTACTGTACACCTTAAATAAATTCACGCCTAGGTGGCCCTTGGGCCGGCCATCCTCGTTACACGAGGGGCAACCATTATTTATTATGTGTATGTGTATGTGTGTGTGTGTGTGTGTGTGTGTGTGCGTGCGCGAGCTGGATGTGTAAGAGAGTTGTTAGTAAGAAAGAGCGGGGTGTAAGAGAGCTGCGTGTGAGTGTGTTCTGTGTGTGTGACATGTGCAACAGGAGAGGTGACAGTAGAGGGCTGGGTCATACACACAGGCCGAGGACAAGTACAACAACCATCCCAACATTACCGTACTAACCTGCCATATTCACCTCCCCATCCACCCACCCAACACACTTATACATCTTAACACACACTCATACACCGCTCCCCTTCCTACCCAACCATCCAATCACGTGCCCCACCCAACCAACCACCTCCCTCTCAACTACCAATTGTGGCCCCCGTAGGGCCCCCACCACTATGACCCCTGCAGGGCCCCGTCCACCAAGATCTATGAATCTTAATGGACGGGAGCACTGCTGCATCATTAACACACGCGCGTGGAATTACTATCAGTTGAATATATCCAGCGGTTCTTCCTTTGATAGTTGGTCAAAATACACACAACCATGTTTGAATTGTCGTAGTGTAAGTGAAGTGGTCTCCCCCTTCATGCAGAATGGCGTAGGCAGAGAGACGCTCTCCCTCGCCTGGCAGGGCTAAGACCACCCGAGCCCTGAAGCCCTGCTGGAAGACGATAAGACTCTCCACTCTCCAACACTCACGACCAGATCAACACACCACCATCACCACCACATACCCAGATCAACACATACACATAACAACACACAACAGCCACCACAAACACACATCCAGGCCAACACGCGTCTGTTTATTCCAGGGATTTATTTGCAAGTTGTTTCAATGCTCAAGAAATATACACAAAGAGGTGTGTTCCTGTTGACATTCCCCCAAAAAAACACGTACAGATGGACGCGTTCCACCACGTGAAAACACCGACTGAAGTTCCTCCAAGGTCAGTTAGTGAAGGAACACCTTCCTCCCAAGGACACTTACCAGAGAAGGTAACTGGCTCTGCTGCTCGTGGGTGCTGGTACTTCTTGAGTAGCGTGGAGGGTCACGACACAAAGGCACTAACTGGGCCACTGAAGCCCAGTCGTCTGCCCGTCACCAATTCCCTCAGCAACTTCTTATCCCAAAATCACTATTGTTCAAGTGTTAATTCAAATCTTCGCTTTCCAAATTCCTCCTCTGGCGTCCTGAGTCGACCAATACAAGGTGGAAACTGTCCACATCAACACCACAAAGCCAGGACACTGACTTGTGGCTCATAGGATGCTAATAAATGATGGAGTTGTCGTGGCCAGGAATATCTACCCTGTCTCCCCTAAGTAAAAAAAGAGTAAGGTTAAGGTAACAGGCGGTGTGTTGTGGTGGTGGTCTCACGTCATCATCAACATTGTACCAAGCTACTAATCCCCCTCTCTACGTAGTTACCAGTTGGCAGATCAGGGACCGAATTCCCAGCAGAGTCGTCAAGGCCACACAGTATCCGGGAAACACGGGTATACTTAAGCTACGACATACCGTACATAAGAACATAAGAAAATAAGGAGTCCGGTTGGCCTGTGCATGGCAGCTCCTGTCGAGAGTTACTACCACTCTCTATCATCCATGAATCTATCTAGCCTCCTTTTGAAACTTTCCAGAGTTCCCGCACTTACTACAAAGTTGCTAAGCTTGTTCCACTCGTCCACCACCCTATTTGTGAAACAGTTTCTTCCAATCTCCCTCCTAAACCAAAACTTATCCAACTTGAATCCGTTGCTCCGAGTCCTATCCTGCTCGGATATTATAAGAACTTTATCTATATCCCCTTTATTGATTCCTTTCACCCACTTAAATACTTCTATCATATCTCCCCGCACTCTTCGTCTTTCTAGGGAATGCAAGTTAAGTTTCTTTAACCTATCCTGATATGGAAGGTTTCTAAGTCCCGGAATCATTTTTGTCATTCTTCGCTGCACCGACTCTAGTGAATTTGTATCCATTCTATAATTGGGGCAACAGAACTGAACCGCATAATCGAGGTGCGGCCTGACTAGCGCAAGATATAGTTGCAATAAGACCTCTGCACTCTTGTTACTTACACTTCTAGATATAAAACCCAATACTCTGTTTGCCTTATTTCGAACATTAACTCACTGTTTTCTAGGCCGTAGGTCCGGGCTTACAAGTACCCCTAGGTCTCTTTCACAAGTCGACTTCTCTAGGTTGATGTTGTTAAGGCTGTATACATTATAAGTATTTGTTCTTCCAATATTAAGTACGCTGCACTTGCTGGTGTTGAATTTAATTTGCCATTTATCAGACCACCCCTGCAGTTTATTTAGATCCTCCTGTAATGCATTTGCATCCTGCCCTGAATTAATTTGCCGCCCTATTTTGGTGTCATCCGCAAACTTGCTTATGTCACTGCTGATCCCAGTATCTAGATCGTTTATGTAGATTATGAACAAGAGTGGGCCTAGTACTGACCCCTGGGGAACCCCACTGGTTACACGGCCCCACTCAGATTTAACACCATCTACGCTGACCCTCTGCGTTCTATCGGTGAGCCATGATTTTATCCAATTTAAAACTTTCCCCTCGATACCATGAGCCTTAATTTTTCTCAGAAGCCTCTGATGCGGTACTCTGTCAAATGCTTTGCTAAAGTCTAAGTAAATAACATCGTAATTGTCGTCATTATCTACTACCTCGAAGACTTTCCTAAAAAACGTTAGCAGATTTGTTAGACAAGATTTTCCCTTTGTAAACCCATGTTGAGAGTTGTAGATTAATTTGCTTTTCTCTAGATGCGATCGGATGCTATCTGCTATAATTGATTCAAGAAATTTCCCCACTACTGACGTCAAACTGATCGGCCGGTAATTTGACGCTGATGCTCTGTCTCCCTTTTTGAATATGGGTACTACATTTGCCTGTTTCCACAAGTCTGGCACAACTCCAGTGTCTAATGATTTTGTAAATAAGTTTACGAGGGGTCCGCTAATCTGTTCCCTACACTCTTTCAAGACTCGAGGGAAAATTTCATCCGGCCCTGGGGATTTTGATTTCTTTAGTTTATTTATCTTCTTAAGAACATCCTCTTTTTTGATAGTGATATTCTTTAATTTCTCTTCTTCCTTTCCCTTTAATATCAGTTCCACCTCTGGAATTTCATCGCAAATTTCTTCTGTGAAAACTGATAAGAAGTAGATGTTCAATGCTTTGCTTATTTCTTCACTGCCATTTATCACTTCTCCCTTTAAAGGCCCAACTTTGTCCTTGACCTTTGTCCTATATACCTGGAAAAATCCCTTGGGATTCGCCTTGGATTCTCTTGCTATTTTGATTTCATAGTCTCTCTTTGCTTTCCTTACATTTTTCTTAACATTCCTAGATAGTTCATTATACCTATTTCTGAGCTGCTCCCTCTTCCCTTTAATTTCTTATATATTCCTTTCTTTATTCCTATGTCATGTTTAAGTATTCTGGTCATCCACCTTGGCTCATTCTTATTTGACCTAATTTTTCTGTATGGTATATTTTGTTCTTGTGCTTTATGTAGTATACTAGTGAATATATTATAGTCATGATCAATTGTTGTGTCATCTATGACCTCACCCCTTCCGACTGGAGACTGACGTGACTGTTCCCAGGTGACCTCACCTAGGTACCTTCTTAACCCCTGATAATCCGCCAACCGAAAGTTTGGGACTCTGACCATATTGTCATTGTTTTTCGTTTCCCAATTTAGGGTGAACCTGATTTCTCTGTGATCACTGTTATCTAGTTCTTCCCCTACTGTGATATCTCTGATAATATTTTCTATATTTGTTAATACTAGGTCTAATATATTGTCACCTCTAGTAGGTTCTGTAATTAGTTGTTTCAAAAAATTGTCCTGTACTGCGTCTAGGAAGTCTTCAGATTCATAGTCGCCTACAATGTTGTCCCAGTCAATATTTCTGAAGTTGAAATCCCCCATAATGCATAGGTTGTTATATTTTGCTGCCCTACTCATTTCCTGCCATATGGGCTGAGCTGCTTCTTTGCCAAGACTTGGGGGCCTGTAAATCACTCCCATAATTAGTTTTTCTCTCCCTTCCGTGATTTCTACCCACACAGACTGGGTTCCTATTTCACCCTTTATTGAATTATTAATACAACATGTTAATGTATCCTTGACGAAGAGTGCGACCCCTCCCCCCTTCCTACCTTCCCTGTCCTTGTGAAAAAGGTTGTACCCTTCTATGTGGTACTCTGATAAAAAAATTTTGCTCGCCAGATTCATCCAAGTTTCGGTGATTGCTATGACGTCTACATTCTCGATACATACAACCGCTCTCAGCAAGTCTATTTTATTTCTAACGCTCCTACTGTTTGTATAGTATACATTTAAACCTACCCTTCCCTGGTCCTGTTTTACCCCTTGTCCTGAGCAACTAATTTTACTTCCCAGGACCTGCTTGTTTTTTTACTCCCACTTTCCCCGACCTCTCTCTACATACGACAGACAAAATTGTCGAAAATGCACAAAGCTAATGAATGTGTAATAACTGCGCACATTCAGTTGTGTCCACACTGAAATGTAAAAATAAACGTAACGAGTCTGAATGGTCAGGAAACGGTGTCGTCAAGAGCCCAAATTACTGGAAGTAGTAAGGTAGCATTAGGTTGGGTTGGGTTTGCCCATACTATCGTAGAATGTAGTGGTTGCAGTAGGAAAAATCAATTTTCATCAGCGAATCAATAAAGACCAATTATTGATTTCATTTTACACAGCATAAAATTAGTTTTTTGGTACATTATAATACTAACCCATTTCCTGCAGCGTATTAGTCGAGTTTGTGTTACTGCAGATATACGCATCAGCTAACGGTGTGTATCACTGACTCCCTGACACCCCCACTTGTCACACCGATGGTCTTGCTTCACAGAAACTGTTCTCCAGGAAGGATTTTTCTGAAGCTGGGCAAATTGTGCCAAGGCGCAACTTCGACGCTGAGTCCTCCCGCAGACGAGTGTAGTGTTTACGTCTGCCACCAGGAAACAACAACAACCCCATAATTATAATTATAATAATATATTATTAATAATAATATTGTCCACTTTTATTACCGCTATTATTATAATCATTATACCACAATAAATATACAAATTACAATGGCACGCTGCTGTCCGCGGGAAAACCAACGCCAAACTCCCTGGGGAAAATTTCCCTATCTCTCCAGAGAACAAGAAAATTGACAGCGAAGAAAGTAACAACAAAGGAAATAACAACAGAGAAAGTATCAGGGTTATAACAGTCACATCCACTAGTTGAGGAGGCTGCCGAGTGAGGTCTCCACGCCATTACATCTTCCTCTTTCACGACGTCAACATAAACAAATTACCAAGTGATGAGCCTTTACAAGAAACCCGGATTCTCAGGACACCTTAAGTTAATTTTCACTATGTTGCTGAGAATGACGAAATGAATCTCGTTACGGTAGTTTTATCGCAATTTCGACGCTTATTCAGACCACCCTATTAGTGACATGATTCAACTGCAAAAGGTGCACATGTTTTTATAAATAGTATGAATTTAATTCAATAAACGAATTTTGAGAATGTGGACCTGTACCCAGCTTCGCTGTAAATCAAGAAGTGGCACTACTGCTTTCACGCAACACTGGTCTCCCACCACACTGTCCTCATAGCGAGAACCTCGTAAAGCATCGCAGTACCTAATATTGACCTGATACACGCTTGATACAGTGTTTTGCAGGGATTAAGGGGCCTGTGGCTTACACACACTTAAATCATTAAGGCAACGGAGCTAAATCCGGCGACTTGTGAGTAATTTAATAAGTACAGTTATGAGTGGAGAGATTAACTTAAGTCAACAATTTTCCTGTCAGGACAATTGAAGATTTAACTCCAAAAACAATCAAAGTCGAGTTAGACGTCAGAAAACCGGTCACTGTGGCCAGTAAGTGGGTCAAAATAAAGACCATGAATCTTGTGGGAAAAGTTGTAACGTCGACTTCTGTGACGAGAGAACACATAAAGGCTGCTATTTATATTGTACGAGTAAACATGGGGAGTAACGCCTTCTGGTTCACCTGACACAACTACAGTAGATGACTAAGCCTAACTCAACTCCCATATTGCCATGTTCAGTATAAATCACTGAGAAGAAAATGTCCATATAAACGACGTTCATGTCCTCGGAAACAAATACCATGCGAACGAATACTAACATACTCACGTACACGACGCTTATACATACGTAGACGAAATGTGATAAGGACACGGATGACTCAACCAAGAAGAGATACAGCCAGCCAGCTCTCCCACAAACACCACTATCTCAACAATATTATCTCTCACCACTATCACCCTCTGATACCATCTGCCTGGCGCCCCTAACCTGTCCTGCTCTCCGCCGACCCACGTTTTATCTTCACCACAAATACCCCACATAACCAACCTTAGCCCGGTGAAGAACTGTAAACAATACTTTTCTTTTCTTCTCTGCTCTTTCAACTAATATTTGTCCTCACATACTGGACGTAGATCAACATAGGCAAAGTAAAAGAAGAAGAAAGAGAAAGAAGTAAACATCAACAGTCGTCTGAAGGGACTTACAAAGAACATCGGCCCTCGTTGTGTCGTTAACACCATGAAAATACAGTATGTTGGGTGACATGATTGATGGTCTTCACACACAGTGCTCGGGGGACTTGCTAGTGTTCACAACTGGACCAGTAAACCCACACGTCCATTGTCCATCCCCCTACCCCTGCCTTCCCCCTTACCCCTGCCTCCCCTTTACCCCTGCTTCCCCTTGCCCCTGCTTCCCACTTACCCATGCCTATCATTTTGATCCAGCAAATTGTACCATACACAAACTGTCCCATTTACATACTTTTGCTATGCATCCCGCCACTCTGACTCCGCCCCGCCCCATCTCGCCTCTCCCTAACACCCCACCCCAATCTAACAACTCCTCGCCCAATCTCCTATCTCTCGATCCTGTCTCGCCCCGCCCTATCCCGCCTCTTCTCATCCTACAATTCCTCGCCCCATTTGGTCTCTCCCCACCCCACAATCATCCCCATTCCACCATACAACTTCCAGCCCAGCCCAGCCCAGCCCCGCCCAGCCCCGCCCCGCCACCCCGCCCCCCTGCCCCTGCCCTGCCCCTGCCCTGCCCCGCCCTGCCCTGCCCCGTTCCACTTAAGCACCACTGGACCCACAATACAGGTCGGGGAAGGATTACAGAGGACTACCCATAAGCCCTCAATATACCACCACAGAAAGACCAGCCTGGTCTTCTTCCCGTCACAGTCTTCTTCCTCTTTCCCCCTTTTTTCCTTGCTTTATTACACTTTCCTATTTCTTCTTTTTTCCCATTTTTTCATGGTCCCGACAGCGTTCCTTCTTCTTTCCGTTTCTTCCTCTTTCCCTCTTTCTTCTTTCCATTTCTTCTTCCTTACCCTCTTTATTGTTCTCCTACCTTGTTCCCCCATTTTCGTTCTCTACGGGATGACCTTATCTCTGCAGTAGTTCAACAGTACCTCAATGAACATGGTGAGGGAGAGTCGATGGTATTTAAACATGGCGATGCGGCACCCTAGATTTTATTCCCCTGCTGCCCGGGTACGACCCAAAATATTGTTACTTAATGTTTACGTCAGGTCAGTAGGGTTCATGTCATGGTCTCATTTGTAAACAAGTACCGGGAGCTGCTCTTTGTATGGAGACCTAAGTCATGATTTTAAGTAATATGTCATAAGTCGTTTTCTCTTACGTCCCTTATATCTTTCTGCTATATGAGTGTTTAGTAAATTCCTTTTACCAAATTTTAAGGAAATGTCTCGGTAAATATTTAGCTACGTCGCCCTTCTATTTCTTTGTTCTCTTAAGTCGCTCAGTTTTGTCTTTTATATAATGTAAACCTTTGTCTTCTCTCTCCTGCCCTGCCATAGTCGTCCTCATACAGTTATCTGGATAAAACCCGAGAAATAATGTGTATGCTCATTTCTGGAAATTGTCAAATCCACTTGGAGTTGTTTCTGGTCTTGATCGGTCTCGCTGTGTCGGAACACCATCGTAGTAACAGTGAACACATAACCAGGCAAGTCAGTAATGGCGGACCTCACCATAACACTGTAACTCACACCAGCAACCACTTGTGTTATTCTCCGATAATGCCACACCTACTGAGCTTATTAAGTGGATGCCGATGCTGGACCTTATCGAATGTTTTCAAGAAATCCCTACAAGTCACATCTATGACCTCTGTCCATACACCCAGAACTTTCAGAAATTGGAGTCCACATGACCTGTCACTCGTGCTGCCATACTGCTTGTTACTGAGGAGTTGCTTACTCATGTGATCTTATTCATAGCGCCAGATATGAAGGACTACACAGTCTCGTAGGTGATGCTATGAGGCTGACAGGTCTATAACAAAAGGAAAGCTTCTGGTTTCCCTTCTTGAATAATAATGTCATCCAATCATCCGACAATTCACGTGTTCTGAACAACGTCTTGAAGATCATCCTCAACTGTTTATTTAATTTTCATTCACACTTTTCATCCATTTATCTGTATTTCTGGTAAATTACCTAAATTTTCTCCGAGGATATTTTGGTACTCCAAGATCAGGTTCCTATGTAAATATTCTTCAGAAGAAGTATGGGAATACAATTACGTTTTCCTAGAGTGTTTCCGCCATTTTGTATAATTAATTTCCTCCTGTTCCTGGGGTCGATGGCTCGATTCCCGGGCGCTCCCAGTTCACCCAATAGTAAATGGGTAACAAAGTTTACATCTTGGGGAAATGAATGTAGTACAAGCCATGCTGCGTCCTTGTGTACCAAAGGCTTAGTATACAATATGCTTTTATCCACACTGTCCATAATGGGCTAGGGTACCCACTTTCACCCTCACTCGATATTAAACACGTTTTCAACTTAAGAAAGATAATCTATTCAATAGATTTGCACACATACTCAGACGCTGGTTTTATCTGTCTATTCCAACACATTCAATATCCCCTAAATGCTTCACAAGAAGTTCTCAAAGGTAAGTTCTACAGATTGTCTGAAACTTCTCAAATACACACACAACAGTACAGTAGGTGCTCTTACTGTTATATGACTTGGATTTTCAATAAGGAAACGGACGGAGGGTATTTTCGGACAAATGAATCTCTGGTCAAGGAAAAAATGGCTTTCCCCGGTTCCCGGTAAGTGTCCACCTTATATTCCTCCTGTGGAGCATCCTGGGAAAAAATTTTTTACATGAAATTATGTGACATTTAACTGTACTTAATTTTAAATGCGTTTTCTAGACTAATATGTTCATTGCTCGCAGTGTGTTTTCATTCTTTCACCGTCGAAAACCCATTTCCCTGGGGTACTGTACATCCGAAATCCTATTTTCCATTTTTTTACGGGGATTAGCCCACCCGAGCACAGGTCACTGACCCACATCAGGGCCTGGGGGGCGAAACAACAACAACAACAACAACAACAACAACAACAACAACAACAACAACAACAACAACAACAACAACAACAACAACAACAACAACAACAACAACAACAACAACAACAACAACAACAACAACAACAACAACAACAACAACAACAACAACAACAACAACAACAACAACAACAACAACA
This sequence comes from Homarus americanus, assembly GCF_018991925.1. NCBI lineage: Eukaryota > Metazoa > Arthropoda > Malacostraca > Decapoda > Nephropidae > Homarus > Homarus americanus. The sequence goes on from NW_024750852.1 coordinate 2,445,459, forward strand.
ACAACAACAACAACAACAACAACAACAACAACAACAACAACAACAACAACAATAATAATAATAATAATAATAATAATAATAATAATAATAATAACATACAAATTATTAAAAACATAAAACAAATAATAAAAATAAATAAATAAAAAAACGAAAAATATATATCAAGAGTGAGAAACGATATACAGTATGCATGTTGTGTCGCCAATAGTAAGACAAATAATTGAAACCCTGCAATTGTGTGCAAATGAGGCAGAAAGTCAGATCACCAACATGGGACTTGGACACAATTTTTGTAATGCCATATGGCAGCAGGGTCTACCATTAGACAACACATTATGCTTCCAACATCTTCCCAGGCAGCAGTACCTCCCTGTTTGATAGCTGCCTACTACCTACATCAAATACTGTACTTGTATAGGCATACAGTATAGCATGCTCAGATTTTATTTATGGCATAGCATTCCTAGCGTATGGAGAACATCTGTTCACTGATAAGGAAACTAACTAGCTGGACACAGCAAGAGAAAGTTGCTGCTGCCAGCCACCTTCACCGGCAACATTCCCGGCTGTGTTCACTCTCCCAGCTTTCACAGTAACAAGACTAATATTACTGTCCTGTCAATCTTGTTGTTTTTAATACACGAAAATGTAATCATTATCTATTACCATTTATATGACATCTCAGCCATTGAACAATGTAAGGAGTATTCAAAATGTCGCTAAGTTGTCCGAGTGTCAAGACCTGACTGAATTACTCAGAATAGGCAAACTGTACTCCAAGCTTAGTCAATAAATTAGTTAAACTAAAACTGTCCTAACTAAGAGTTCCACACAGGCCCGTGAACCCCCCCCCCCCTCCCCCCCACTGTGTGGATACGACGTTACGTTCACATCAAGCAACTTGTGTACTCTGAAGATTCTTCTTGTGATGCCTCAAGGCCGACTGTCTAAGTCATTTTTCGTCGGCTCAATGGCATGTGAGCCAGCCAGCCGGTCTTTAAACCTGATCTGATTCCCTTAGGATATTATCTGAAGGACTGCGTGACTGCGTGAACGAAATCTCTGGTTCTTCATGCTAGACATGTGGGCGACAGTTCCATGTACCTGTTTACGAAGGCTACTACTGGTTTACAAAATATATCTGCTATTCTAATCGTCTTACTTATACAAAGATGCAAAACAGTTGAGTAAAATATACAGTGGCCCCAGTAGTAATTTCAGGAAAAAGACGATACACAGAAAACACACAACCAGGAATCTTGAGCACCGCGCCAGCCGGCCTAGTGACGGGCGTACGATGAAATCATAACAATGCCATATTTCCATACCCCTAAATATACTGAAATTATTGTACAGACTCTGCTCTCCTATGAAATGATTTCTTGTCGTATGAAGGTAAAATGAATAACTGTCATCAACTGTAGAACAATCGTACATTATTGTCATTGTCTCTCCGTACGATAACTTCCCCACACGAAGGATGCCCTAAAATGCACGCCGTCGCCCAGTACGGAGTAATGCAGTGGCTATGGCCGTGTGTGTGTGGATGCAGGCGGAGGTTATTGAGCACTGACTGAAATCACTGAATGAGCTATGTTAACTATTTTGTTTGTTTATAAACTTTTTCCGACACAAATAATTATCTTCGCACATATAGCGTTTTATTGCTGGCCATCTTGTGTGCTACCTTCCTTCTTAATTAAAATGTGATTTCATCAAATATTAGGTATTCAAAATATGTAGATACAGTAATTGTTAGTATACATCGTATTAGGTATAAACATACGCATTTCCGTAAGTATGGCTAAAACTCACACAAGCAAATGTAATCAATAATAGTGAGGAAGGCCTCCTGTGCTATAGTACACCATGGCCAACCCCTCACACGGGCCTCAAGCACACTGTGTGAAATGGCACAACACTTCATCTCTAATGGCACTTAGTAACTGTATCAGTTCTCATGTATAGAACCAAATACACAATGTGCTTGAATACTTCTCACGCAAATGTGAATAACAAAGTGTGAGGCCAGACATACTGCCTCACACGCCTGTACTCAAGCAGTTGTGAATAAGTTACCCTTTATGTATAGAACTAAACAAATAACGTAATTGAAATACTGTGTAACATTCAGTGCCATAATATCCTGACCACGGGGGTTAATTATTATGACCAGTTGTAAACTCTACTCTGTAATCCTTTTGCGCTACCGCTCACAGGATGAGTGTGGGGTGCACAATAAAGTAGCCGCTGTAAGCGGCAAAAAAATAAATCACACGGGCCACCCTTCTCTCCTGACCCCCAAACCGAGGCCCCGCCTCACCCGGCCCTCTCTCCACGCCGTCCATCCCTCTTTGAGCCCCTCCCCCTCTCTCTACTACACCCCTGCTGCATCACGTTCATCCCCTCTCGAAAATTACCTCTTCCTTACAGCCTCATCAACGCCCCCCCCTTTATATATATCTATGGCTTCCCTCCCTCACCACGTCCACCGTCAGCTCCCCCCCTCCCTACCCTTATACTGGCCGCTCCTCCTTCTACACACAGCCCAGACAGACCGCCTCACCAGCCCTCCCCCAACTGGCTCTCCCTCCTGCACCCCTGACAGCCTCACACCCCAGGTCACTCCCCTCCCCAGGATCGTCCTCTTCTACCCACCCACAACTACATTAATAACAAGTGGCAAAATTTGCTTTAGAGTGGCATCGGTGGCAGTAAATTCTCAATGATCATTACGTACTCATCGGTCGAAATTCAAACACAACTAAATCTCCATTGATCCCACACATATGGCTTAAAATGGCAAACAAACTTCAAAACATCCATTCATTCTGTCCAGGCTTCCAGTCTGCACCACCCATTCACCATGGCATAAACGTCAAAATGATAGCAGTAGTCACACTGTTCCTTATAAAATTATGTGTATCATAGGAAAAGACCAGGACAGCTATACCAAAACAGGTGAAGCATCGTCAGGTGGTTAAATTCTTCCAGAGTATTTGAAGTTGAATCTTCATAATAGTCCCAACATATTTCTACTACAAGACTACACGTCACACCACAAGAAAATAAAACTTTTAAGAGTATTGCCCATGTTTGTCTACTGTCATCTATGTATAAACAACTTTGCGTCATAATAATTCATCAGTATTTACCCATTTCAGCAGTATATAATCCTTTTCCTCTTTTGCTATTTTTATTTCTTGCTCCAAATATATATAACAGTATTTGGCCAGGCCACACAACAGTAAACAGCAACATACATACACTTATTTCAATGTAGAGCATGAATTACCCAACATCTCTTTCTCTCTCTCCCCTCCCACTCTCCCTACCTACATCTCACACTCTCTCTCTCACGCAACTCTCTCTACTTCCCTTTCCTCTCTCTCTCTCTCCCTTCTCTGCCTACCTCCCCTCCCATCTCTACTAAGTATTTGCATTCAGAATAAATATTCTACGGCAGTATATTTCATCCAGTGACAAGTCATTATAATAAGCCAGACAGTGGCTCTAACCCCTTCTTCTGTCTTCCGTGACCTACATGATCTCTGTTTCACTCTCTTGCATTCTTGCAGGCTTAACTTACTAATTAACGTAAAATCACCCTACTGAAATAACCTTCCCAACATTGCTTCTATAATCAATAAAATTCAACATTTGTGACACACATGGATCCGTGTCAACAACCTTTCTTTACCTAATATTCCTTTACCTGGCCAGAAAGTGTCAGGTAATATATTCAGAGTGTCCAATCCTCTGCAACATCCCCATGCCCTCTATATGTGGTTTGTCTTAATTTAAATGGTAAAATTCTCCTCCTTTCAAACTTTGGTCGCCATTCTGCATTCTCACAATTTCCATCCTAATAACTATACTGTTTACGACAACTACGTTATGTTTTAAGCCTTGCCGTATCATCTGTGTACACGCCACAACACCAACATGCTACAAACAGTGACATGGTAAAAGACCAAACTACCCTGGAAAGTATTGGAATTTATCAGTATTAACATCCTCACAGTCAAAAATGTGGTAGTGGTTAATAAATCCAAGCAGTAATAGTAAGAGTATCCAGTGTAAGTGACAACTTACTTAACAGCAATTAACACTCAACTTGGTAGAAATACTTAAAAATTTGTGCCAATATTACTACACCACCTGTCTAATACTGTCACCACCTGGCAATACACCACCTGTCTGATACTATCACCACCTGTCTAATACTGTCACCACCTGTTATTACACCTGTCTATCTGTCACCACTTGTTGACCACACACCTGTCCAATCTGTCACCACCTGGTATTACCACACCTGTCTGATACTATCACCACGTGTCTAATACTGTCACGACCTGATATTACACCACCTGTCTAATACTGTCACCACCTGTTATTACACCACCTGTCTAATACTGCCACCACCTGTTATTATACCACCTGTCTAATACTGTCACCACCTGTCTGATACCATCACCGCCTGTTGCGATAAACAACACACAAAATTGAGATTCCAGTAAAACAAAATACATTTTTACTTTCATGCATTCAAAAACCCATTTTCTCGGTATCATCCCATTAAGTGAAATTGACTTCACGCCACGCCATCACCACCACCACCACGCGTCCTCCTACCAACCTGACCCCTACCACACCATCACCACCACCACCACGTCCTCCTACCACCCCGGACCCCTACCACGCCATCACCACCACCACAACATCCTCCTACCACCCTGACCCTCTTTTCTACCACGCCACACAATTAACAGCACCACGTCCTCCTACCACCCTGACCCCCTACCACGCCATCACCACCACCACAACATCCTCCCTACCACCCCTGACCCCTACCACGCCATCACCACCACCTCACCACGTCCTCCTACCACCCCTGACCCCTACCACATCACCACCACCACAACATCCTCCTCTACCACCCTGACCCCCTCACGCCATCACCACCACCACCACGTCCTCCTACCACCCTGACCCCTACCACGCCACATCACCACCACCACAACATCCTCCTACCACCCTGACCGCCTACCACGCCATCACCACCACCACCACGTCCTCCTACCACCCCTGACCCCTACCACGCCATCACCACCACCACAACATCCTCCTACCACCCTGACCCCCTATCACCATCACCACCACCACAACATCCTCTACCACCCTGGACTCTCTACCACGTCATCACCACCACCACCACGTCCTCCTACCACCCCTGGACTCTTCTACCACGCCATCACCACAACCACCACGTCTTCCTACCACCCTGACCCCTACCATGCCATCACCACCACCACCACGTCCCTCCTACCACCCTGACCCCCTCTACCACGCCATCACCACACCACCTCACCACATCCTCCTACCACCCTGACCCCCTACCACGCCATCACCACCACCTCACCACGTCCTCCTACCACCCTGACCCCCTACCACATCACCTCCTACCACCCTGACCCCTACCACGCTATCACCACCACCACCACGTCCACCTACCACCCTGACCCCCTTACCACGCCACATCAATACCACCACCACGTCCCTCCTACCACCCCTGACCCCACCACGCTATCACCACAACCACCACGTCCCTACCACCCTGACCCCTACCACGCCACATCACCACCACCACCACGTCCCTCCCTACCACCCTTGACCCCCTGTACCACGCCATCACCGCCACCACCACATCCTCCTACCTCACCCTGACCCCTACCACGCCATCACCACCACCACCACGTCCCTCCTACCACCCTGACCCCCTACCACGCCATCACCACCACCACCACGTCCTCCTACCACCCCTGACCCCTACCACGCCATCACCAAGCCACCACCACATCCTCCTACCACCCTGGACCCCTACCACGCCACATCACCACCACCACCACGTCCTCCTACCACCCTGACCCCTACCACGCCATCACCACCACCACCACCACGTCCTCCCACCACCCTGACCCCTACCACGCCATCACCACCACCACCACATCCCTCCTACCACCCCTGACCCCTACCACGCCATCACCACCCTCACCACAACATCCCTCCTACCACCCTGACCCCTACTCACACCATCACCACCACCATCACCACGTCCTCCTACCACCCCTGACCCCTACCACGCCATCACCACCACCACAACATCCCTCCCACCACCCTGACCCCACCACGTCATCACCACCATCACCACGTCCTCCTACCACCCTGACCCCTACCACAGCTATCACCACAACCACAACATCCTCCTACCACCCCTGACCCCTACCACGCCATCACCACCACCACAACATCCTCCTACCACCCCTGACCCCTACCACGCCACATCACCACCACCACAACATCCTCCTACCAACTCTGACCCCTACCACGCTATCACCACCACCACAACATCCTCCTACCACCCTGACCCCTATCACGCCATCACCACCACCACAACATCCTACCACCCCTGACCCCCTACCACGTCATCAACACCACCACCACCACGTCCCTCCTACCACCCCTGACCCCCTACCACGCCATCACCACAACCACCACGTCCCTCCTACCACCCTGGACCCCTACCACGCCATCACCACCACCACCACGTCCTCCCAACACCCTGACCCCTACCACGCTTATCACCACCACCTGCAGCCAACATCCTCCTACCACCCCTGACCCCTACCACGCCATCACCACCACCCTCACCACATCCCTCCTACCACCCTGACTCCATACCACGCCATCACCACCACCACAACATCCCTCCTACCACGCTGACCCCCTACCACGCCATCACCACCACCACTACGTCCTCACCACCCTGACCCCTACCACGCCACATCACCACCACCACAACATCCTCCTACCAACCTGACCCCTACGACGCCATCACCACCACCACAACATCCTCCTACCACCCTGACCCCCACCACGTCATCATCACCACCACCAATTACTGTCTCCTCCTACCACCCCTGACCCCCTACCACGCCATCACCACAACCACCACGTCCCCACCACCCTGACCCCTACCACGCCATCACCACCACCACGTCCTCCTACCACCCTGACCCCCACCACGCCATCACCACCACAACCACCACGTCCTCCTACCCTGACCCCCTACCACGCCATCACCACCACCACCACCACAAGGTCCTCCCACCACCCTGACCCCTCTACCACGCCATCACCACCACCACAACATCCTCCCACCACCCTGACCCCCTACCACGTCATCACCCACCACCACCACGTCCCTACCACCCTGACCCCTACCACGCCATCATCACCACCTCACCACTACGTCCTCCTACCACCCTGACCCCTACCACGCCATCACCACCACCACAACATCCTCCTACCAACCTGACCCCCTACCACGCCATCACCACCACACCACAACATCCTCCTACCACCCTGACCCCTACCACGTCACCACCACCACCACCACGTCTCCTACCACCCTGACCCCTACCTCACGCCACATCACCACCCACCACAACATCCCCTACCACCCCTGACCCCTACCACGTCATCACCACCACCACCACGTCCTCCTACCAATCCTTGAACCCCTACCACGTCATCACCCACCACCACAACATCCTCCCACCACCCTGACCCCCTACCACGTCATCACCACCACCACCACGTCCTCCTACCACCCTGACCCCTACCACGTCAATACCACCACCACCACGTCCTCCCACCACCCCTGACCCCCTACCACGCCATCACCACAACCACCACACGTCCTCCTACCACCCTGACCCCCACCACACGCCATCACCCTACCCCACCCCACATCCTCCCTACCACCCTGACCCCTACCACGCCATCACCACCACCACAACATCCCTACCACCCTGACCCCCTTCCACGTCATCACCACCACCACCACGTCCTCCTACCACCCTGACCCTACCACGCCATCACCACCACCACAACATCCTCCTACCACCCTGACTCCCCTACCACGCCATCACCACCACACCACAACATCCCTCCTACCACCCCTGACCCCTCACCACGTCATCACCACCACCACCACGTCCTCCTACCACCCTGACCCCTACCACGCCACATCACCACCACCACCACACGTCCTCCTACCACCCTCTGACCCCCTACCACGCCTTCACCACCACCACCACATCCTCCTACCACCCTGGACCCCCTACCACGCCATCACCACCACCACCACGTCCTCCTACCACCCTTGACCACCACGCCATCATCACCACCACCACCACGTCCCTCCTACCACCCTGACCCCCTACCACGCCATCACCACCACCACCACATCCTCCTACCACCCTGACCCCCTACCACGCCACATCACCACTACCACCACGTCCCTCCTACCACCCTGACCCCTACCACGCCCATCACCACCACCACCACGTCCTCCTACCACCCTGACCCCTACCACGCCATCACCACTACCACCACGTCCTCCTACCACCCCTGACCCCTACCACGCCATCACCACCACCACCACATCCTCCTACCACCCTGACCACTCACCACGCCATCATCACCACCACCACCACGTCCTCCTACCACCCTGACCCCTACCACGCCATCACCACCACCACAACATCCTCCTACCACCCTGACCCCTACCACGCCATCATCACCCACCACCACCACGTCCTCCCACCACCCTGACCCCCTACCACGCCTTCACCACCACCACCACGTCCTCCTACCACCCCCTGACCCCCTACCACGCCATCACCACCACCACTACGTCCCTCTACCACCCCTGACCCCTACCACGCCATCATCACCCACCACCACCACGTCCTCCTACCACCCTGACCCCCTACCACGCCATCACCACCACCCTCACCACGTCCTCCTACCACCCGACCCCTACCACGCCACATCACCACCACCACTACGTCCCCTCCTACCACCCTGACCCCTACCACGCCATCACCACCACCACCACCACATAGTCCTACCACCCCTGACCCCTACCACGCCATCACCACCACTACGTCCTCCTACCACCCTGACTCCCTACACGCCATCACCACCACCACCAAGTCCTCCTAACACCACCCTGACCCCCTACCACGCCACATCACCACCACCACCAAGTCCTCCTACCACCCCTGACCCCTACCACGCTATCATCACCACCACCACCACGTCCTCCTACCACCCTGACCCCTACCACGCCATCACCACCACCACCACGTCCTCCTACCACCCTGGACTTCTACCACGCCACCACCACCACGCTAGTCCTCCCTACCACCCCTGACCCCTACTACACGCCATATCACCACCACCACTACCACGTCCTCCTACCACCCTGACCCCCACCACGCCATCATCACCACTACCACCACGTCCCTCCTACCACACCCTGACCCCCTGCACCACGCCACCACCAATTAATGTCCCTCCTACCACCCTGACCCCCTACCACGCCATCACCACACCACCACCAAGTCCCTCCTACCACCCCTGACCCCTACCACACGCCATCACCACCAACACCACGTCTTCCTACCACCCTGACCCCTACCACGCCACCACCACCAATGTCCCTCCTACCACCCTGACCCCCTACCACGCCAGCACCACATCACCACGTCCTCCTACTCACCCTGACTCTCACCACGCCATCACCACCACCACCACGTCCTCCTACCACCCCTGACCCCTACCACGCCATCACCACCACCACAACATCCTCCTACCACCCTGACCCCCTACCACTACATCACCACCACCACAACATCCTCCTACCACCCGACCCCCTACCACGCCATCACCACCACCACCACGTCCTCCCCTACCACCCTGACCCCCCACCACGTCACCACCACCACGTCCTCCTACCACCCCTGACTCCCCTACCACGCCATCACCACCACCACCACCAAGTCCTCCTACCACCCTGACCCGCTACCATGCCACCACCACCACGTCCTCCTACCACCCTGACCTCCCCTACCACACGCCATCACCACCACCACCACGTCCTCCTACCACCCTGACTCCCTACCACGCCACATCACCACCACCACAACATCCTCCTACCACCCCTGACCCCCTACCACGCCATCACCACCACCACCACGTCCTCCTACCACCCTGACCCCCACCACGCCATCACCACCACCACAACATCCCTCCTACCACCCTGACCCCTACCACGCCACATCACCACCACCACAACATTCTCCCACCACCCCTGACCCCCTACCACGCCATCACCACCACCCTCACACCACGTCCCTCCCACCACCCCTGACCCCCTACCACGCCACCACCACCACGTCCTCCTTCTACCACCCTGACTCTACCACGCCATCACCACCACTCACCACGTCCTCCTACCACCCCCTGACCCCCAAGTACCACGCCATCACCACCACCACCACGTCCTCCTCACCACCCTGACCCCTCTACCACGCCACCACCACCACGTCCCTCCTACCACCCTGACTCCCCTACCACGCCATCACCACCACCACCACGTCCCTCCTACCACCCTGACCCCTACCACGTCATCACCACCACCACCACGTCCCTCCTACCACCCTGACCCCTACCACGCCATCACCACCACCACCACGTCCTCCTACCACCCCTGACCCCTACCACGTCATCACCACCACCACCACGTCCCTCCTACCACCCCTGACTCCCCTACCACGCCATCACCACCACCACAACATCCTCCTACCACCCCTGACCCTCTACCACGCCATCAACACCACCACCACCACGTCCCTCCTACCACCCTGACTCCCTACCACCTCCTTCACCACCACCACTACGTCCTCCTACCACCCTGACCCCTACCACGCCACATCACCACTACCAACAAGTCCTCCCACCACCCTGACCCCTGCCACACCTTCACCACCACCACACACTACGTCCCTCCCACCACCCCAACCCCTACCACGCCATCACCACCACCAACAAGTCCTCCTACCACCCTGACCCCTACCACACGCCATCACCACCACCAACAAGTCCTCCTACCACCCTGACCCCTACCACGCCATCACCACCACCAACAAGTCCTCCTACCACCCCTGACCCCCTGCCACGCCATCCACCACCACCACCAACCCGACTCCCCTACCACGCCCCCCACCACGTCTCTTACCACGCCCACCACAGTATGTAAAAAAAAATGAAAGAAGGAGCAGATAAATACGAAGAAAAAAAAGAAAAATGAAGTAAATGTAAAAGAACAAAACATTTACAAAAAAAAAACAAAAAACCAAAAAACAAAAAAAAAAAAAAAAAAAAAAAAAAAAAAAAAAAAAAACCCAATCCATTTGTTAGTACACAGAGTCGCCCAAATCTCACCCCAAAGGTCGTGCACCAACTCTGCCATTATGGTCCATCTTCCCTGCAAGCCCTGCCCCGCCCCACCCCCACCCCAATAACCCACATGATCTGAACACTATCCAGTCCCCCAATCCCCCCAAACAACACCACAACCCCCCCCCCCACACCCCACCCCACAAAAACAACAAAAAAAAACAGAGGATTTGATGTACCCACAGAGCCCGTCCTGATGAACTCAAATAAACACACCGCACTCAGCCTTCCCTAAAAAATCACATATGATCTAGAGGACAGCCCACTGTCCAAACCCATGGGCTGTCCAACCAATCACCTCGAAGAACCCAACACAGCCACCTCCATTACCAAAAATAAAGCCCTGGCTATTCAAGCATCACCATGAGATCCTCAGCCACATATACAACTCCAATAAGAGAGACTGAGAACCACAATGAACGCTTGCCTGGCCTCAAGTTACTCTCAACCAAATTCAAAGAGGCCAACATTACCCTAACACCAAACAAGGAAAGAACCCCGCTGTCCCTAAACTAAACAGACCGATCTCCTCCGAAGTACCTGGAAAAATCCTAGAAAAATCATCAATCAGTCTGAGAAATCACCTGAAAACAACCAACAATCTCAACTCAGACAATCTGAGTTCAGGAAAGGAACTCCACCACAACACATAGTCTCCAATCAAGTGAAAACACAGACAGAGCTGCAGCAAGTGGTATACAAATAACCTAACCCCAGATGAAGCAGCATTTGACAAAGCCTAAGCATGACGTTCAAAATATTAGACCCTCCAACTCGGACTTCCCCAACATTGAAAACTGCTTTGCAACTTGATGGCAGAAACCAACTGAGGTAAGACAACACACAGGAGACCTCCACCATGAGCGGAGTCCTCCAGCAAAGCGTCCTCTCCTCCCAACCCAATATTATCTACACAAGGACACCCTGCCTCCCACTCAGAATAAAAAATAAAATATGTATGCAGATAAACTCAAATAAAAACACATCATGAAAATGAGAGCGCTACACCACAACACCAGAAGAATCAAAAGGTAAATAATGAAAACAATGAAAATCCAAACCAGTCTCCCTGAAATTCAAAAAGACACTTTATGCAGAAGGAAAACCCATCCATTACAACCAATAATGCCCAAATAGAAACATAAAAAGCAGATGAACACCTCTGGACTGTATATATCCACGACAGGTTACCCCATCATGTCCACAAAAGAAGGAAAAGGCAAAAGAGATCTGAGAAAACAACCACAAACCCCAAAAAAAAACACCAAGCTGGTGACACATACATCATACCGATATTAAATTACCCACACAACTTTCTTCATACTATGAGCACCCACCAAATATTAAAATTACAGGTCCAAAATGAAGCCCTATGCCCTGTCATATAAGAAAGAGATACCTTCACTCAGAACCACAATTTTTAAGATACATAGAGACCAGAGAATAAAACCCATCAACCAGCAGTTGCACATCCTGGCCAGCAGAGTTCAAGTAAAAGATAGAACGATTCGTGAGCAAGAACCTTCAAAGACCACCAGATAACGACAACAACCATACATGGTTCCCAAAAAGTTGGCCAAATCTCAAAAGGTCCATTACCACCCCCTGGATCTATGGCCAGGCACAGACAAACTTCCCCAGACCAGCATCCACAGTAGGTCGGCGGAATATGCAGCATGTCTCAAACACCCATATGGGATAGGGTAGGATGTCTAGTGCTTGTGTCGACAGACAATAACTAACCCATCACACAACCCCGAACACACCATTAGCTTTCAGGGGCTAGGCGGTTCAACACATCGGGAAACCCAACTCCTCCAGCCCCCGCGACATCATAACAAAATTCCCACCCCCCTCTGATCGTGACAAAGTGTTTTATCAAACCAGTAAACTGAAAGGCACCACTATCTTTGACAACGAAGATCTCTGCCCAGGTACGACTAAAGCCCGTCTACAGCAAATGGACCAGCTTAAAAGCCGAAACAAAGGAAACACGTGACGTTCAGTCATAAAACCCTTGTTGTGAGGATCCAGCAAGTGGGCACCGCCCACTCACCCACCCGCTGTCCCAGCCCTCCGAGCCCTGGAGAACCCCCAGCTGACGAGGGGAGGCCAGTCACTGTCGCTATCACCTGAGGAATTATTCCTCCCCCTGCCAGCCAACTCGAGGTACTACACGTCTACCCTCTGTGGTGGAAACAGCAGCCCTCAAACCCAGTGATAGGGCACCTCCCACTCCATCTGGAATCACCCTCAACAGTCATCCTAATTCTGTTGGTTGTAGCACTTGTGGGTACGTTACGCCCCCCCCTATTATAACGTATTCTTCCGATCTTCCTTTTCACCTCAGTGACCCTGAGTTTTTACTGTTCGTAATCAGTATCAATGTCTCCCACAATAATAGATACTAGATCGTATATCGTACACCCATTTACCCATGAATTGTCGACTACAATACCCCTTCATATCGATCCTGATGTCTTTCTAAAACTCACTGGGTTTTTACCAACCCCAAACTGTAACTGTAACTGTAACTATTACCTTTTAGATCAGTGTTTATCTTCTATTGCTGCCCACAAATTTGATGTACGCTTGGATTCTGTGAGAGACCAAGCACCACTAACGATACTGACCATTTGTATAACATTCTAATTATAATAGACACTGCGTCAACACGTCACGACACAGTGGTGGTGTCGCCCTATATGTTGATATCAAGTATAACACTTCTGTAGAGATGATTTAAGGTTCAGGAGGAGTACATGGAAGTGTTTTCATTGAATTACATAACGACACACGAAAATATCCTGGCGGGGATAAATCTACAGAAGACCCCACACTAAGGTGAGAATTTTCTTGATAAATTTTCGGAGCTTATCTCTATCATTAGTTCAGAGAGGAAAGACTGCTTGCTACATCACAGGAGATTTCCCAACCTTGATCTATTAAAATCAGAAACCGACACCTCAGTACCCCTGAACCTTCTTGCTACCTGTCATTTCTAAACTCTTCTTCAACACTATAACCAAACTCACAAATTTACAACTGCCACCTCTGCCACTGTGACAGATCATATCTGGACTAGCAACACTCCTAACAACCTAGCAAGTGGAATTATTTGCTAGTAATATCTCAAGATCATGATTTTTCCATGTATAAAGCAGCTACAAGTCCTGAAAGGTCTAAATAGAGAGTCTGTTCAATACAGAGACTACTGCGCCAAACAACATGCTCCTTTTGAAAACAACCTAATGAATGCTAGTGGGATCTTGTCTATACCTCAACAACCCTAACGTGAACAGCAGTAGCTTCTCTTGCATCTTCAATGCTTGCTTTGATAAATGCTTCCCGCTCAAGACTATGTCAGTGAAAACTGTATCCATTTCCAAACCCTTATATCACAAGCGAAATTAGATATTGTTGAAAAACACAAACTCAAGGAAATTTGCAAAAGATCCATAATAACTTTCGGTGATGCTTACCGAAGCATCAGAAATAGAAATTAACACAAGCAGTTAGAAATGCCAGACGTAACTATTATACAAATAAGCTCCAAAAGTCATCATCCAGGCGACAGTAAGAAAACCTGGAATGTCATAAATTCTATTCAGAACAGGAACACTCAGCCTTCAGCCCCCACTGTAGCTTTTATGATAAACGATTCAGTTATAACGGAGACCCTCCTCATTGCCAACCGCTGACAAAATATTTTATCAAGGAAAATCTTGCAGGGAAACATCCCAGATCACCATGAGGGAATTTAGAGCCTACCTGCAAAACGGGCAACAAAATGAACTATTCTTATCCCTGTCACAGCAGATGAATTAATGGCCATCATAAAAATGTCTAAAGATGCGAAAATAAAAACAATACACCAATGAGCATCTCATTAGAAAGTGGCCCACTTATTACTACCTGTTCTCCTCCACATTTGTAACTCCTCCTTCACTAGTGGTGTCTTTCCGATAAACTGGAAATTGCTAAAGTCCACCCGGCATATCCAAAAATCTGGGGACAAAGGTCTCTTCCAAAATTACCGCCTATCAGTCCTCCCAGCCTTGAGAAAGATACTGGAAAAGCTAGCATGTAATAGACTAGAATTCCTTCTGCAATGCCAATAACATCTTTACAGACTCCCCAGTTTGGATTTAGAGCTAAAGGTCGACTGAAATTGCTCTGCTATCCTTTACTAATGACATCTTAAATTCCTTTGACAGTCAGTTCACAGTTGGTATATTCTTGGACCTCTCTAAAGAAGCCTTTGATACTGTCGATCATACCATCCTCCTTTCCAAAGCTTGAACATTACGGCGTTAGGGGCAAATCCCTAATGGGTTTTCCTCATATATGTCAGCAGGATGCAGTATGTCTGTTATAATAACCACCACTCTGACTCTCGCCAATCTTGTATGGGGAGTCCCCAAGGTTCAATTCTCGGTTCAGTACTGTTTTGTTGTACATAAACGACGCCAGTCCACGCCAGCTCACTCATAAAAATACAACTTATTTGCAGACGATAGTAATCTCTGCAGCAACTCAGACCTCCATTCCTTGATGAAACTGAACACCAGATTAACTAAAGTCGGGACTACCAGGTAATACGTAATAAACTGACCTTAAACGGGAAAACCCACTACGATGTTCACAGAAGAAAAAACTTACCCCAGACGAACCCCTGTGCCTTGGTAATACCAGTCCTCAAACGCGAACAAAATACTAAATTCCTCGGAGTTATTGTTGATAGAAAAAGCAACTGGAGAAACCACATACAAGCCATTCACAGTAAAATCAATAAACAGTGAGGTATCATGTATCACACTCGACAGTCACTCACTCCCACAGCAATGAAAAATCTATCATGATCTTGTTTACCAACACCTGATACTGTACACACTATGAGGGGCCTTCAAAACCCACAACCTCTGGTTTACTGCACAAAGAGGTGTACGGACAATGACTACTTGAAAAAAACAGATCACACAAGCAACTTACGGCACCCAGGCTACTAAGACCACCCCATGCACTCCTCTCGGTCCCCCCCTAGATCTTTAGAATATCACGGTGTGAAGGTGTGGAACAACTTACCCCCACCCATCTGAGCAAGACTACACTCCTTCCTTTAAATCATCTCTTAAAAATATCTATTGTATAAGATTTGTTATTTCTTATATTACCTTCTATATTTACATACTATAACTTTTTATTGTACACAATCAAAACCGTTTTATCGGATATTATCATGTAAATAGATAAAAAAATTACCATTGCAATAAACGTAATTGCCAACTAGACAATCCTGACAGTTATTGTCCTCTTGTTCAACCTTAATACTGTACAGCCCATGTTGCTCCCCCATTATTTTATGTTTTTTCAATTCCACTGCTCAATTTATAACATATACTTATAATATAAATAAAAAACTAAACTAAAAAAAAGAAAAATAATAAAATAAATAAAATAAATAAATGACCAGTGATAACCGTAACATTATGAGATGTACTTATTACCACCATGCTATTGTACTATTCAGATGATACTAAATGTTACATAATACTGTGAGATAAAAGAGTATAGTATATATCAAGGTGCCTAAAGAGAGCTCAGTTCAACTGGCTCAGCCATGTTAATATTGTTATTATTATCCACCACTGTACCTGTGTTTTTTTCTGGCTAAATAAACTGTTTCAATTAATTCAATTCAGCCCTGCCCCTGTCCTCTTAATTTCTCCCAAATTTCCTTCAATTTGAACCAGAATCTCCTTCCCACCTCTAATCTTCTTTCACCCCTCCTTTCTTAAAAAGAAAAAAAAAGGAAAAAAGTCCCAACTACCACTATCATATAGTAGTACTACGGTCAGGCAGGTATCACAGAGACCATTTAAAACACTATTTACTCTAAACATCCTCCTTATTCTTACCCTATTCATCCATTTAGCGATTTTTATCCAAATTCTCTGTTTATTTTAGAGTAATTTCTGACATGAATAGAAAGCAAAACTGTAAATAATTAGGTGTTCATCTCTTCACTAGACTTCATTTTTACCTGTAATTACCTGAGTCAATGTTAACACACAGAGCACCATGTTCGCTTTGTACACAAACATAACACTCACAACACCCCTGACACAACACACCACTCACAACACCCCCAGACACAACAAAACACTTCACAACACTCACAACACCCCAGACATAACATTAACAACACTCCAGACACAACACAACACCCCCAGACACAACACCCCTAGACACAACATTAATAACACTCCAGACACAACACCCTAGACACAACACTTACAACACCCCCAGACACAACACAACACTCCAGACGTAACACAACACTCACAACACCCTAGACACAACACAACACTCACAACACCCCCAGACAACATACAACACTCACAACACCCCCAGAGACACAACAGAACACCCACAACACCTCCAGATACAACACAACACTCACAACACCTCATAGATACAACACAACACTCACAACACCCTGAGATACAACACAACACCCCCAGACACCACAACACAACACTCACAACACTCTAGATACAAATACAATATCTACAACACTGTACACAACACAACACCTACAACACTCCCCAGACACAACACTCACAACACACAACACTTCACACCACTCCCAGACACCAACACTCACAACACCCCAGACACAACACTCACAAACACCCCCAGATACAACACAACACTCACAACACCCCAGATACAACACAACACCACAACACCCCAGACACAACACTCCACAACACCCCAGATACAAACTCACACCACTCCAGACACAACATCACAACACCCCCAGACAACACTCACAACACCCCAGACACAACACTACAACACCCCAGACACAACACAACACCACACACCCCAGATACAACACACAACACCACAACACCCCAGACTCAACACAATACTGCATCACCCCAGACACAACACTCACAACACTCCAAGACACAACACTCACAACACCCCAGATACAACACAACACTCACAACACCTCCAAACACAACACTCACAACACTCCCAGACACAACACTCACAACACCCTAGACACAACACTCACAACACCCCCAGCCACAACACACTCAACACCCCAGATACAACACAACACCACAACACCCCAAACACAACACACTCCACAACACTCCCAGACACAACACACCCCAGATACAACACAACACCTACAACACCCCAAACACAACACCACAACACTCCAGACACAACACTCACAACACCCCCAGACACACCACTCACAACACTCCCCAGATACAACACTCAACACTCCCAGATACAACATAACACTCACAACACCCCAGACACAACACTCACAACACTCCCAGACGCAACATTCACAACACCCCCAGATACAAACATAACACCACAATACCCCCAGACACAACACAACACTCACAACACCTCCAGATACAACACAACACTCACAACACCCCCCAGATACAACACAACACCCACAACACCTCCAGATAAAACACAACACCACAACATTCAGACACAACACTCCAGACACACACTACAACACCCCAGACACAACACTCACAACACCCCCCAGACACAACACTCACAACACCCCAGACACAACACTTTACAACACCCCAGACACAACACTCCAGACACAACACTCAAAACACCCCAGACCCCAACACTCACAACACCCCCAGACACAACACTCACAACACCCCAGACACAACACTTACAACACCCCCAAACACAACACTTCAGACGCAACACAACACTCACAACACCCCAGACACAACACCTACAACACCCCAGACACAACAACACTTCACAACACCCCAGACACAACAATTTACAACACCCCAGCACAGCACTCCCAGACACAGCACTCAAAACACCCCAGACACAAAACAACACCACAACACCCCAGATACAACACAACACTTCACAACACCCCCAGACGCAACACAACACCCCAGACACACACACTACAACACCCCAGACACAACACTCAAAACACCCCCAGACACAACACTCACAACACCCAAGATACAACACCCTGACACAACATAACACTTCTACAACACCCCCAGGCACAACACTCACAACACCCCAGATACAACACTCACAACACCTCAGACACAACACTCACAACACCTCAGACACAACACCCCCGACACAACATTCCACTTACAAAAGGTAAAATAACCTGTAATGTGTTGTAAAGGCTGACTGTTGGTTCACGTCGACAAACAAGGTCTCCACGATCAAGTAAATCAGACTAATCCATTAAATTATGTTTTACAAGCATCGCATACGCTGCCTAAGTCAGCACCCCACCTATGACACTGTTATGTAACCACCACTAACCTACATCACCACCACCACTACACGCCCACATCACCACCACCACTACACGCCCACATCACCACCACCACCACACGCCTACATCACCACCACCACTACACGCCCACATCACCACCACCACTTCACCCTACATCACCACTAACACACGTCTACATCACCACCACATGCCTGTCAGCATCACCACCACTTCACCCACATCACCACTCATAGCTTACATTATCACCATCACCACATGCCATATTATCACCACCACATGCTTACATTATCACCACCACCGGTCCACCACACGCCCACATCACACCACTATACGCCCATACATCACCACATACGCCCACATCACCACCACACGCTTTCACATCATCACCACACGCCCACATCAACCACCACTACGCCCACATTACCACCACATCGCCCACATATCACCACCACTTCACCCCACATCACCACCACCGCACACGCCATCACCACCACCACATGCCTGCATCACCACCACACGCCTACACTACCAAAACTGCACGCATACACCAAGGTGTCTGGGGCGACAGTATATATATGGTATATATAAATGCTAATTAAAATAGTTATTTGTTTTGATACGATAGAATAATACTTAACAACTCAGGAACTTTGTGCTGGTTACAATCATTAATTATGAAGATATACACGACCCAATTATTACTAATGTTAAATTAATGCCGGTATTGTATATATTGCACACTCGTCATCACAATTCTCTGAACCACAAAATTTAGCAAAATAAATCAAAGTATCCGAAACTAAATCAATATCCACAAAATTTAACATAATATATCAAGGTTATTATCAATCAACATACCATCAAAGGTAACAATACTCTTTTATACAGGATTAGCTGTATAGTTAATATGAAGGAATTATACACTGACTGATGCAATGTGGATCACTTTATTTATGTCAATGTTTGTGTCCATTAACATTCAACAAGGGAAGACCATTTAACGTCTTGTTTCAGAGCGCAGATAATCAAGAAATTCCTCAGTCGACAGAAGGAACTCTCACATTAGCATTAAGTGACTGGTAAGGTTGCACTGACTTAAGACATAATATTTATGTTAGGATAAAATAAAGAGAGGGTTTGTCAGAGTGTAGCTGTCCGGGTGCTGGGCAGGCCAGACTCCCAAACATTACAACTCTGCTGCCAGCACTCCAGCTCTGTTTCAAGACACTGCTGATGGAAGATCACTGGTAGAACGTGTTAAGCTGGTGCGATGGAAATATTCTCTGGGGGAACCACAGATCTACTAACTCCCTTCTGTTTATATGAGGTAGTGATGGTTTAGGGGCAATGACTGATTCAGCTTTAGGAACAGCTTCTCACTGTCACCATCTTGATCAATATCACCACGACACTGCTTGATAATACAGATAACGCGGCTTATCTCTCGACATTACTGTACACAGGTTAGTAGTGCCTGCGTCTCTGAAGGCTTATACTGAGGTGTTTTATGTAACGAAGTGTTTTATGTAACGGGCTTTATGACACATAGTAAATGACATCAGAAATATAATTGTGTAATTGCAAGGAAATGATTTTGTTTTAGAAATTGACTCCAAGTCTATGACTCTCCGTCCTCAACAATATTCAGCACTGGTTCGACAACAGCTGTATAATGCTCGCCAAATACCTCTAAAGAATCTTGTTGACTAACCCAACGAGTTTTACATAAATCAACTAACTTTACCTTGGAACTCTGAGGGCACATATTGACTATGTTGTCTTCAAGCAGTACCTGGCACTTGGGTGAATACTTAAAATAATAATAATAATAATTCCAGTCAGGTCTCACCCATTTCTTACCCCGCCACACGAACAGTTCCATGTAGGTGCATATTTGGCTTGATGGTTGGCAGTAAATTATACTGTCTATCCTCATTGATACATGGAGGTGTAAATCATGGACACTATAAAATAATACCATATGTCAGGCCTCTTTATATGGACCCGTTTCAGGGCCACAAGGGCACATTTGCATACGTCTGTAGGTGGGAGAGCGTGCCCCTCAGCCCTCTGGTTCTGGGCCTGTATATCACCACCACCACATACCTTCATCATGTGGTGGGAGCATCGTCTACACCTCCATATGTTAATCAGAAGGTTTGAGACACCCCTGGAGGCGTCCACGGTGCCAGTGTGATGGAACGCGAGCAATCTTTTTGTGAAGATATTTTCTGGATACCGTCGACATGTGTTGGTAAAGGTATTTTCTAACATGTGGTTTTTTTATATTCGAGAAAAATTTTTCATGTTGGCCTACATCCCAGGAACTGCTAATAGTCTGAAAGAGCTTAATGACCTCCAAAGTTGCTGAGAGGAGAGTCTAGGACAAACCCTCCAGCCCTTTGGTGACGACAAACAACATGGTGCATTTCTTCCCCATTTCTTTATCGGGGACAAACATTAGGTCCCCGCCTGCCTCCCTCACCCCTACGAGTGCCAACCCAAACATACCAATGGCGGCGCTTCCTTTGACGCCACCACCACTAAGTTCCTCATCCACCACCGTCACCCCAACACCTACCGACGGGCCATGGGTCGTCTCTCGCAGGTAGTCACGTGGGCAGCCTTTATCCCTTACCTCTGTCACCTACAGCAGGGGCTGACGGGGAGGGGACAGGTGGTCACGTGAGCACCTTGTAACTTCCTTCCTCCTTCCCCCTTCTCTATAATTCTAAACATCAGCTGTTGGTGCTATGGTCATGTGGTCACCAGCAGCATTTTCTTCCTCTTTGTTACCCATCACCAGCTGCCGATGCTGATGTAGTCTGACGCAAAATGTCACGTGGTTAAGTAGTTATATGAGCACCAAACAGTTTCGCACCCATGCCTCTTATCACCTACAGCACCAACTGTCGCGGTTAGAGGATGCCACGTGGGCAGGTGGTCACGTGGGCAATGAGGCAGGCAAGCAGGAGCAATGACCCGTGAAGGAAAATCACTACTGTTGCTGTAAGCACTCACTCCTCTTGCCTTGCATTGTCCCACCTCTCCCCTCCCTGGCCTCACATCACCCCCTGCCTACCCACCTAAGCCCCTCCAATGACTAATTCCCATCCCACCCAGACACGCCCAACTCCGTCCAGTGGGCGGGCCAAGGTGAGGCATCAAACGGTAGCAGACGTCATCTCGTAAATCACAGTCCACTGAGTAACATCAGACACAAACAAGGCCTACAACATCACGAGAGAAATAGATAGGGTAAATAAATTTGAGAACAAATTAAAATTCAAGGTAGCCCCTCCAAGCTCACGGGGAAACAATATATATCAATATCACCCCGAGTGTATACAATAAAAGAAGGCACCGTGCTGGGTCTAAACATATCCTCGAGGGCTGCTACCATCATGTCCTCACCACAGGAAAATTAAACTGCAACTGATCAAAGCCACTCGTGCTTTCTATACTAATCTCCCTAGCGTGCCTCTAACACAGATCCCTCCAGATATTTGAATTACAGGTAGTCTAAAACCAAGCTTGAGTATGTGCAGCAGGTGAAAGAAAGACCACAGCCAAACTCCATCTGGACGTGAGTGTAAAACCAGTCCTGTTTTAACACCTTCACTATGTGTCACAAGGAACATGGAAAAATGACAGTTTCATCAAGATCCTTAAAATTTTGGCTCGTGAATAAAATCGTCTGGTGGTGGCCAGATTAAATCCCTAAAGCACAACAGTTTGCGCTAAAAGGGTTAACCGAGACCAGCAGAAAACAAGTCTTACGTTGTACCCCTAAAACTATCAGCGCGAGGGACCCTAAACGCCCAGTCTGCATGTCCAGGAAATAAATATTCTCCATAGATGAGAAACAAACAAGGCCAGTGGGTACAAAATATGGCCTTACAATCAACCACATGGAACAGGAAGACTGTCTAATGGTGAAAGCTCCAGCTCAGGCGGCCAACTAGAACATCTAACATTAAAGATCTATGAAAACCAACAAAACAACTCACACTTCGCACTAAACTACCCAAAGGCTCTCATTAATGCAAAATCGGTACCTGTGTCATGGTTTTTATCGTAGCAACTCAAGAGTACATTTTTTATCCCCTCGATAGGAGTTCTTGTAAGGGAAGCCCAAGGCAACAAGAGCAATCAAGGTTGGCAATAAATGTATAACTTGAAGAATTAAGGCTCTGTTGTCGTATCATAGTAGAAGCAATCACATGTGTCCCTGTTGAAAATTCTTTAGAATAATAATTTGTCACAGTGTGAATGTGAGTGAACTCATATATCCATGCAAGTTGTAAATCATTTTATTAGGCTTACAAAACAAATGTTGGTGCAATTATCTGCCCGTATTCTGATCCTATTATTACTAGTTGTAATGACTGATTGGTTATGAGAAAAGTATAACCAATAACTTAGATGGATGTTGAAATTAATGAACCTATTAAATTATCACTTATCAAGAAAACCAAGGAATGTCGAGTGGTGGAGTGAACTTCTACGCAGATACGCCATAATCTCCTGTAAGTAACCAGTGTGAAGGTATCGAACTCAACGGTAAGAAATATAAGAAACACAATTTATTATAAACTTTATATAATATAATCCACACTTAGACCATCACACATAGTCTCATCACAGTCACTCAAGACGGTTGTCACGGCAAGGAGAACTGGTAAGCGTGACTTGATTAACCACTTGGGTTAATAGGCCAGCCTGGATTGCTTTTGTCGCAACCAGGCTTCCACACGTGATTTTTCCACGGGGATAAAAACCGAGGTTAACACACTTAATCTCGTGTCGATCACGGTCATTGTAGATGGTGTTGCAGGAGAACTCTGTAAGCGTGAATTAATTAACCATTTACTGTAGGCTTGATAGGCCAGCCTGGATTGTTCTTGTCGCAACCAGGCATCCACACGTGATATTTCCACGGGGATAAAAACCGAGGTTAACACATCTAATCTCGTGTCGATCATGGTCCACAGGACGGAGTGGCGGTGGAGGACTCTGTGTGGTGCCTCGTTCCCTCCAGGAGGGAGAGGATAGGAACGACGACTTAACTAACCCATGGCCTAGGGGATACTGCTCAAAATGTGGTTTTGGGGATGAGGCGATGAACAGTAGAGCACTGTCTCAATGGCCTCCCCTATAGACTGGCTAACATACCACTAATGGAAAAATATGTCGTAGTCATGGCTCGCCAGGTGCCTTATCTCTAGTAAAACAAACTAGGAGTTGGTTGCGTGAGTAATGCAAACGCAACCCATGACACTGTGTAACTCAGTAGTAAACCTGTACAAGAACAGACACAAATAATTAGCGGAAGAAAGCTCAACGGGGTACCATGACCCGCCCTAGTTCTCTTTATTTCACTGTTTATCCTCCTCCACCATCTCACCCCTTCCACCTTTTTGACTATAATTTCAGTGAAGTATTAACATCAACAACATACAGGGCGCCCTTTAGAAATTCCTCCAAACGTCGTTGATGCTCCTTTGTGGTATGTCTGACTCGTTTTCTTGGGCCTCACCACCAAAATCCTTAAGCAGGGCTGTTGATACAAGAACCCGATCCTTTCTAATACTTTCAATGGACTTCCAGATGGTTGGGCAGTGTCCCACAAGCTCAGGGAAAGCAATATTCCAACACTCACATACGTTGTTGCTGCGATCTTCCCTATCAATGGTTACCTGATGGTGGAAAAGAGAGGAATCCTTCTCATGCGTACGGGGTGAAGTATTCCACCAGGACACAGCTGCTACTGAAATAGTCCACTTACTTCCATATAAAGAAAGATAGCTATATACTGAACAAGAGGATAAAAGCGATATAGACATGGCATGTTCTATATATATATATATATATATATATATATATATATATATATATATATATATATATATATATATATATATATATATATATATATATATATATATATATATATATATATATATATATATATATATATATATTACGAGTATGTCATCATTATCATGTGTACCTACTGTAGATAGGGATCATGAAAAAATAATAATATTAAAGATGGAGGCTTTTGTCCTACTTTGCACTTTAAATGAGAGAGTTTTGTCCGGACCCCATCCTTGACACCGTTGTCTTCCAACAAGATGGGGCTCCAAGTCACTATGAAAACATTGTTAGGACGTTCAGTACCTTGATCAATTGGAGGTGGTTGTGTCAGTGTCCTGTGGATGGTGGTAGTGTCAGCGGGTAGTGGCGCCAGGGCAGTACACACTGTTGCCTCCAAGCTGCCCCGAGTGCGTCGTCCTCAATGTTTTTGTTATGCTTAGTGTTTTTGTCGCCATTTAACGATAATTAAGAGGACAGACTGGGAGAAGGAGAGGCTAATGGGGTCTCCTCGTCCCTGGAGGCTTATGGGGGGGGGGGGGGGGGTAAGGATTGTAAGTGGGAAGAGGAAGGATGGGGCGTGTTTGTACATGGGGGAAGGGGGTGCGGGGTGACTGGCAATCGTGGCGGATCTGCGTCGTTTCGTTGTACTGTTGTTAACGCTCCTCCACCTACAACTCTCTCCTTCACCACTCACTCTTTCTTCTCTCCCTCCCCTTTTCACTCCGTTTCTCACCCTTGCTCCCTCATTGCCTGTCCCTCTTCCTCCCTCACTTTCTGTTGCTATCCCACCCAACTTCACCTGATCGAACCCCATAACTAACCCAACTCAATTTAACCTAACCTAACCTACCCTAACCTAACCAACCCCTAATTTACTTCTAATAAATAAATAATCACGCAAATAAGCAAGCAACGCACGAGAAAAACAGAACGCACCAAGATGGAGAACAAAACGCACTAAGACGGAGAATAGAGCGCACCAGGGAGAACAAAACGCACAAGGGAGAACAGAACTCATCAATACGGAGAACAGAACGCACCAGGGAGAACAGAACGCACAAGGGAGAACAGAACTCATCAATACGGAAAACAGAACGCACCAAGATGGATTGAAGAACGCACCAGGGAACAGAACGCACCACTGTGAACCCCGACATTCAAAGCTTGTCTGTACAACTCCACCCTCCCCCCAACCCCTCCTCAACTGTAGCGGCGTAAAGTGTATCGCGTGGCTTCTGTGATATAACGGGAGGAGGTTGTAACGTGCCAGACTCCTACACTGGTTAAGTGTGACGGCCCCTACCATGGTTATGTGGCGATGTGACGGCGTCTAACCATGGTTAAATGTGACGAAAGTAATGCCATGTTGACATCAGTGCGCTTTTAAGACATTGGTTAACTCGTGACATGATGGCGCAGTGACGTGACGTGGTGTGGTGTGGCCCAGCTGTGGCGTCACATACGCAATTACGATAATTCCCGGCTGTAATGTTCTTGAGTGCACGTTATAGTAATTTCCTGTCCACATGTGTTATTTTGTAGTGTATACTCTATAAAGAACAATCCCTATATATTATACTGTCGTGTGCACCTGAGTCCTCGTTAACCTCACGTAGCTACAAATGCGCAGTTCTCTCTTCCCTCCTCCACCACCCCTGGCCTCACACATGACCGCAGGGGCATTGTTCATTATTATACGGCGCTTCTCTTGAACACGTGCGAGGCAAGATCCAGGTTTTCCATTTTTCCCTGAACCTGTTGTAACTCCACTACCAATGACAAAAAATAGAATCGCCTAAAGATCTTATATCACCTGAGGATTAAACTTCCTAGCGCTACCTGGGAGGAGGTTAGGTTAGGTTAGGGGTGTTTAATGCTCGTGTGAATAAACTGCGGTGCCTAATTCTCACGTGATCCGACAACTGTTTTAAGACTTGTGACCTTTTGGGCGGAGTTTCCGTGTGACAAATAAAATATAAATGGCGTCCATGTAAGGAAGGAGTTAGTGGAGACAGTTTAATTAACAAAGATAATCCATCACAGTGAACACCAAGGGCTGTTATAAAGAGAAAAACAACATAATTTATCAATGTCTGTGAACTTGTTTATATGTGGAGAAAGACGTGTCTTTATGTGTTCGTGTTTGTGCCCATAGAAAATAGCCGCCGTGGGCTGTTGTGTTGTGGGGGATGAGGGACGGCGTGTGGGGTGAGACGACCCCCCCCCCCAACCCCACCGCCACTCTGTTAAGTCAGCTGGAGCTACAGCTGGAACAATTGCGGAAAGAGATGGACGTTTTAAAGGGGGAGAACGAAGCCCTCAGGACGGAACTCCTTCAAGAAGGTGTCCTGCCTAGCAGGACACCTACAAACGAGGGCCAGGAGCAGCAGGAGTGGAGAGTGGTTGTCTCCAAGGGGTCTAAGGTCAGACTCAGGAAAGCTTACCAGGGTGTGGAGTGCAGTAACCCCTACCAAGAGTTGGATGAAGCTGGCGAGGAAGAGAAGAGGCAGGACGGTGTGGTGCCAGGAGAGAAAAGGGCAGTTGTTCAGACCCTGCCCAGTGGCAATGTCGTGGTAGTTGGGGACAGCCAGAAGAGGTTCTTATATAGGACTTTTTGTGCAAGAGATAGGAAACGTAGGACTAGGGTGTGTTTTCCTGGGGCTGGGAGAGGGCATGTAGCTGAGAGGATGGATAGGGGAGGGTACCAAGCCAGTAGTGTGTCTTAGTGTAGGAGGTAACGACACAGGAAAGGTTAGGAGTGTGGAAATTTTTAGGAGGTAGAGGGAGACGCTGGGGAAGGTTAGAGATAGGGGAGGGATCCCGATAGTATGTGGTGTTTTGCCTAGAAGAGGAGTTGGCGGTGAATGGCTGTCCAGGGCAATTGCTATATATTGCCGACTGGAAAAACATTGTGGAAACAATGGTTGGGCATTCATTGATAACTGGCAACCATTCTATGGCAACGACTACCTGTACAGTCGTGACGGGGTACACTTGTCTCGCACGGGGGTAAAGATGTTGTCTGCATCCCTGGAGAGCGAAATTGTCACTCCAAAGGGGAGGGGGAGGGGGCCTCGCCAGTAGAGAGAGATCAGGGCAAGTGGGAGTAAAAAAACAAGCAGGTCCTTGGGAGTAAAATTGGTCACTCAAGACAAGGGGTAAAACAGGACCAGGGAAGGGTAGGTTTAAATGTATACTATACAAACAGTAGGAGCATTAGAAATAAAATAAACTTGCTGAGAGCGGATGTATGTACCGAGAATGTAGACATTATAGCAATCACCAAAACTTGGATGAATCTGGCGAGCAAGAACTTTTTATCAGAATATCACATAGAAGGGTACAACCTTTTTCACAAGGACAGGGAAGGAAGGAAGGGGGGAGGGGTCGCACTCTTCGTCAAGGATACATTAAAATGTTGTATTAATAATTCAATAAAGGGTGAAATGGGAACCGAGTCTGTATGGGTAGAAATTGCGGAATAATGGGAGTGATTTACAGGCCCCCAAGTCTTGGGAAAGAAGCAACTCAGCCTATATGGCAGGAAATGAGTAGGGCAGCAAGATACAACAACCTGTGCATTATGGGGGATTTCAACTTCAGAAATATTGACTGGGACAAAATTACAGAACCTACTAGAGGTGACAATATATTAGACCTAGTATTAACAAATAAAGAAAATATTATCAGAGATATCACAATAGAGGAAGAACTAGGGAACAGTGATCACAGAGAAATCAGGTTTACCTAAATTGGGAAGCGAAAAATAATGACAATATGGTCAGAGTCCCAGACTTTCGATAGGCGGATTAAGAGTGGTTAAGAAGGTACCGAGGTCAGGTCACCTGGGAACGGTCAGGTCAGTCTCCGGTAGGAATGAGTGAGGTCACCGGCGACACAAAAATTGATCATGACTATACTAAATTCACTAGTATATTACGTAAGGCATAGGAAAAAAATATACCATACAGAAAAATTAGGTCAAATAAGAAGGAGCCAAGGTGGATGACCAAAAAACTTAAACATGACATAGGAATAAAGAAAGGAATTTATAAGAAATTAAAGGGGGGGAGGAGCATCTCATAGATAGGTATAATGAACTATCTAGGACTGTTAAGAAAAATGTAAGGAAGGCAAAGAGGGACTACGAAATCAGGATAGCAAGAGAATCCAAGGTGAATCCCAAGGGATTTTTCCAGGTATATAGGACAAAGGTCAAGGACAAAGTTGGGCCTTTAAAGTCAGGGAGGGGGGAAGTGATCGATGACAGTGAGAATATAAGCAAAGCATTAAACAGCTACTTTTTATCAGTTATGACAGAAGAAATTCACGAGGAAATTCCAGAGGTGGAACTGAGATTTAGGGGAAATGAAGAAGAGAAATTAAAAAATATCACTATCAGAAAAGAGGGTGTTCTTAAGAAGATAAATAAATTTAAGAAGACAAATCCCCAGGGCCGGATGAAATTTTCCCTCGAGTTTTGAAAGAGTGTAAGGAACAGATTAGCGGACCCCTCGGAAATTTATTTACAAAATCATTAGACACTGGAGTTGTGCCAGACATGTGGAAACAGGCAAATGTAGTACCCACTACCCATATTCAAAAATGGAGACAGAGCATCAGCGTCAGATTACCGGCCGATTAGTTTGACGTCAGTAGTGGGGAAATTTCTTTATCAATTATAGCAAATAGCATCGAAGCACATTTAGATAAAAACAAATTAATCTACAACTCTCAACATGGATTTACAAAGGGAAAATCTTGTCTAACAAATCTGCTAACGTTTTTTAGGAAAGTCTTCGAGGTAGTAGATAATGACGAAAATTACGGTGTTATTTACTTAGACTTTAGCATGAACTCTGGAAAGTTTCAAAATGAGGCTAGATAGATTCATGGATGATAGAGAGTGGTAGTAACTCTCGACAGGAGCTGCCATGCACAGGCCAACCGGCCTATTGCAGACTCCTTATTTTCTTATGTTCTTCTTATTGGGCCCACTCTTGTTCATAATCTACATAAACGATCTAGAAACTGGAATCAGCAGTGACATAAGCAAGTTTTTGCTGATGACACCAAAATAAGGCGGCAGATTAATTCAGGGCAGGATTCAAATGCACTACAGGAGGATTTAAATAAACTGCAGGAGTGGTCAGCAAAATGGCAAATACTGTCAATGTATACAGCCTTAACAGCATCAACCTGGAGAAGTCGACTTGTGAAAGAGACTTAGGGGTACTTGTAAGCCCGGACCTTCGGCCTAGAAAACAGTGCGTTGATGTTCGAAATAAGGCAAACAGAGTATTAGGTTTTATATCTAGAAGTGTAAGTAATAAGAGTGCAGAGGTCATATTACAATTATATCTTGCGCTAGTTAGGCCGCACCTCGATTATGCTGTTCAGTTCTGGTGCCCTTATTATAGAATGGATATCAATTCACTGGAGTCGGTGCAGCGTAGAATGACGAAAATGATTCCGGGACTTCGAAACCTTCCATATCAAGATAGATTAAAGAAACTAAACTTGCATTCCCTAGAAAGACGAAGAGTGCGGGGAGATATGATAGAAGTATTTAAGTGGGTGAAAGGAATCAATAAAGGAGATATAAAGTTTTTATAATATCCGAGCAGGATAGGACTCGTAACAACGGATTCAAGTTGAATAAGTTTTGGTTTAGGAGGGAGATAGGAAGAAACTGGTTCACAAATATGGTGGTAGACAAGTGGAACAAGCTCAGCAACTTTGTAGTAAGTGCTGAGACCCTGGAATTTTTTAAAAGGAGGCTAGATACATTCATGGACAATAGAGAGTGGTTGTAACTCTCGACAGGAGCTGCCATGCACAGGCCAACCGGCCTATTGCAGACGCCTTATTTTCTTATTTTCTCATGTTCTTATGTGTGTGGTGGGGGGGGCGCCCGGGGGAACTGCAGGAGCAAGGTTGGAGGAATGTGTACTGTACAGGTTCCCCACCCCCACGCCACCTACCTGTTCCTCCTCACCCACCAACACCACCATCTACCTGCCCTCACCACCACTTACAGCCATCACCACAACAGACCACCATCCAAACACTGTTAACTCACTACAACCCTTCGCCACCACTAACCCTCACTATCCCTGCACTATTAATTAATAACCCCAACCCCACCTTCACTAAATCAACACCTCCACTTCAAGACCATTACTACACCTCCTCCACCATCATCATCATTTCACAACCCAGCATCACGCTGCAACCATACCGACATCACGACGTAGCCACCATCACCCCCCACGCACGCCGCGACCACTTCGCCACGCCGCCACTGACCTCGCCTAATTTGGTGGTGGCCTTCACAGCACAACACACCCAAACTCCCACCGTCAATCTCCTTTACCCACACTTCGGTAGAGTTACAGAGTGCTACTCAAATTCGTAATAATAAAGTTTACTCCTCACTAACGGTGTTAAGAACGTTTGTAACTGCTTCACTTAGACTACGACACAAAGATGAATTCTCAGATATTAGTTCTTTAAAGTGTATCCCTAAGTAGTAGAATGAGTATGAAGAATATCTAACTGGCTCATTGATCCTGCGACACATAGTTTTCAAATATTGGGATGATACATTTCACCTCAAACTACATATATCGACATTCCTTGATGCTAATGGAATGAACTTATTTCTTACCTAGGGAATTCCACTGCGGGAGTCTAGTGAAGTCTATGACCAGCGACCAGTTCATGCCAACTTGTTTTCAGAGTTTATGAACACTTTCATTTCGTACGAGTGAGTTATGGTGACAGCGCGGCGGGTCGGTCCCAATAACGTTAGCCTGATAGCCTCCAAGTCATATTTTCTTTTTAACTGATTATTACTATTTTATTCTGACAATATGTTCAACTGTACGTCATATATGTATACTGTATAACAATTATATTTTACAGCAATATAAATAAGAACATAAGAAAATAAGGAGTCTACAATAGGCTGGTTGGCCTGTGCATGGCAGCTCCTGTCGAGAGTTACTACCACTCTCTATCATCCATGAATCTATCTAGCCTCCTTTTAAAACTCTCCAGCGTTCCAGCACTTACTACAAAGTTGCTAAGCTTGTTCCACTCGTCCACCACCCTATTTGTGAACCAGTTCCTTCTTATCTCCCTCCTAAACCTAAACTTATCCAACTTAAATCCGTTACTACGAGTCATATCCTGCTCGGATATTATAAGAACTTTATCTATATCGCCTTTATTGATTCCTTTCACCCACTTAAATACTTCTATCATATCTCCCCGCACTCTTCGTCTTTCTAGGGAATGCACGTTTAGTTTCTTTAATCTATCTTGATATGGAAGGTTTCTAAGTCCCTCCCCAGCACCGAGCCCCAGCTAGCAGAGTCTCCCATGTTTGTGTCCTTGAGTCAATGTCTAGTAACGTAAATATAATGATTTATTAATGTGTCTGTGTCAGTGAGTTAACTAATAAATAGCTGTACTTTAAGTTGGTGTTTAGAAGATTCCCCTTAAGAATATATTAACAGTTAAATAACTAACCGGCCACGCTACCAAACCTTCCTCACTTTACATTCCTACAACTCAATATAATCTATTAATGTGACTCATTACACCATCAACCAGGTCTTCCATCCTCCCAATAAGCATAAATTTATTTTGTTCTGCTGTTGTTACTACTTCTGTTGGTGATGATATAGTAATCACTTATTTGTAAGATAAAACTGGCGCCTATGTCACAAAAAAAAATTCCTGCTGATGATAGTGTACAAATTATTAACAGCCACGCCTACACTACACCTAGAGCCACGTCTTTACCCTCAGAGCCACACCCATACCCTCACAGGTACGCCCAAAACCTCACAGCCACAACACACCATCACAGCCACGCCCATACCCCCAGAGCCACACCCACAACACCGAGACACTTGAGTCAGAACAAGAGTCTGCTGGTGAAGAAATACAATGAGGCCACGAACACGCTCCATCAGCACAAGCGGCGACTGACTGCAGCGATACTCCGGCGTCACCCCTCGTGAATACAAATAGTCTCTCTCACACACACATATATGGTCGCAGAACACAAGCTCGTCCAACACAAGCTCCCTGGATACGCACACACACACACACACTCCACTTATCGTGTTTACATCTCGACTTTGTCTTAATTTTGTCTTCTTTGTGGTCTCGGGTCCAGACGTTCAAAGGCTTATCTGTTGTTGTTTATTTTTGGTCCATGTCTGGTGGGATTTAAGGACACTTCTGAGTGGGTGCTTCAAGATTTGACGGGAAGACAACAGCCAAATATACCGCTGAGATAACAGTATTTAGGTTCCCTCGTCATCAGTTACGGGAAAACTAGACGCCTCCCATACCGGAACACTCAGCATGTAAACTTTGTGATAAACCTTTGAAGCATACACTTGAACACTATATTATTGAATATGACACTGTCAAAGACTTCAGGCCACCTGGCTTATTGTATCATGAACTTTGTAATCACTATATTGAATCGGGTGTGCTTGAGGACATTCTTGCTGTTTATTCCAAATTTGCTAGCCCACACTGATTAGTCTTCAATTAGAATATGACGTCCAATGTATATGAACCACTGTCTTGCATGGCAGCGAACAGTAACATCACCTACATGACTGACCTATATATACTGTTAATGAATATGATGCATATATTTGTGTACGAACCTCTGTCCTGCATGGCAGTGAACAGTGACATTACCCACATGAATCTGACCTACATATACTGTCAATGAATATGATGTATTTCTTTGTGTACGAACCTCTGTCCTGCATGGATATGAACAGTGACATCAACCACATGAATCTGATCTATCTTGTCATGGGTTGCGTTAGGCTTACCCACGCAACCAACTCCAAAGTTTGTTTACCAGAGATAAGACGCCCGGCGAGGCATAACTGGGACATGTATTTTTCAATTAGTGTATGTTAGCCAGCCTTTAGGGGGGTGGGCAGTGAAACAGTGTTGTACTGTTCATCGCTTCACACCCAAAAACCTCATTTTAAGCAGTATCCCCTGAGCCATGGGTTAGTTAGGACGTCGTCTCCATCCTCTCCCTCCTGAAGGGGGGGCGGGACACCACACCACACAGAGTCCTCCACCGCACTCCGTCCTGTGAACCGTCGTCGACACGAGACTAAGCGTGTTAACCATAGGTTTGTTATCCCCGTGGAAATATCACGTGTGGATGCCTGGTTGCGACAAGAGCAATCCAGGCTGGCCTATCAAACCTACAGTAAATGGTTAATTAATTCACGCTTACAGAGTTCTCCTGCACGACACCCGTCTACAGTGACCGTGATCGACACGAGACTAAGTGTGTTAACCTAGGTTTGTTATCCCCGTGAAAATATCACGTGTGGAAGCCTGGTTGAGACAAAAGCAATCCAGGCTGGTCTATTGCACCTAATGGTTAATTCAAGTCACGCTTACCAGTTCTACTTGCCGCGACAACCGTCCACAGTGACTGTCAGTGACGCGAGACTATGTGTGGTAACCCAAGAGCCGAGACTATGTGTGGTAACCCAAGAGTACCTTTTTGTTGTTATGGCCGTGGGAAGAAGTTCTTGTGATGAAGCCTGGTTGCAACAAAAGCAATCCAGGCTGGCAGTAAATGTATCACTTGAAGAATTAAGGCTCTGTTAAGTCACACCCATAGTAGAGTAACCACATGTGTCCCCAAGTTGAAATTTTCCCTGTTTTAGAAGATTAATTTTATTACAGCGTGAACGTGAGTAAATCATATATCCATGCAAATTGTAAATCATTGTATGGAAGCTTGACAAATAAATGTAAGTGCAATTATCTGCCCGTATCTGTGATCCTATCTTATTATTACTAAAGGTAATGACTGATTGGTTATGACATAGTATAACCAATAACTTAGATGGATGTTGAAAATTAAATGAATTCATTAAATCATCATTTATCAAGTATAAATCATGGAATGTCGAGTGGTGGAGTGAACTTCTACGTAGATATGCCATAATCTCCTGTAAGTAATCAGTGTGAAGGTATCGGACTCTACGGTAAGAAATAAGAAATACGACATATTATTATCTTTATATAATATAATCCACTCCTACTACCACCGATCCACCCCAAAACCATGACATATCTATATATGTGTAGGTATATGTGTGTGTGTATATATATATATATATATATATATATATATATATATATATATATATATATATATATATATATATATATATATATATATATATATATATATATATATATATATATATATATATACTGTATATATATATATATATATATATATATATATGTGTGTGTGTGTGTGTGTGTGTGTATGTGTGTGCGTATATATATATATACTGTTAGTGAATATGATGTATTTCTTTGTGTATGAACCTCTGTCCTGCGTGGCAGTGAGAAGTGATACCACCCTCAGTGTCAAGACCTGACTGAATTACTCAGAATAGGCAAACTGTACTACAAGCTTTGTCAATAAATTTGTTTAACTAAAAAAAAAAAATCTTGTGTCTTCGTCTAAAGTTGGACTTGCGAAGGCCCTCAATCCCCAATTTGAATACCATAGATACTAATGTTTGCCCCTCGTGTAACGAAGATGACCGGCCCAAGGGCCACCTAGGCGTGAATTTGTTTAAGGTGTAGAAGCTGTCGCCAACACAACAACCACACCCTAAGTTAACGAGCTGCATGTGTCAAGGAATAGTCCAGAAGACCGGACAACTCGCCAACTGCACTGGTTAACCATTACCCCGGAATACGATCCGCAAATCGATTAACATCCAGGTTCCCAATTACTGCTGGGTAGACAGAGGTAAATGGCGTAAAAGGTACTGCCACCAGTTTAAAAAGCATGATGTTAAAACCGCCAGTCCGATGAGAGGTGTTGACGCTGTTTATGTAAATTTTATGAAAGAAAAATGGCCCCTAAATCACCATATTTTATCAGATCAAGCTATTAATTATCAACCTCGACCGAGCTCTTGGAGGGAATAACACTTCTGTCAAGTTTCAAGAAGAGACAACAGACGGCGCGTAAGATTCCATAATATTCTACAAACCGGTCATGGATGTGATTAATACGCGATGTTTTAAGAATCCCGTTTGTGGCTACCGCTCCTCACTTTCTCACCAGCTATCAGAAGACTAGCTATTCCTGGGAGGTCTCCTGGGAGGTCTCTTGGCTGAAAGATCCATATCAACACGGTGCCAGGCAACCACAAGCGTTCAGCGTTCTGCCACACTTATAAGAAACACGTCTACTGAAGCTATGTGACATGAACATCAACTTGCCTTTCACCGTCAATGAAGCTTTTCTGCAACACAGGCCTCACACGCACCTGGCGAAGCCACCTGTTGAAGTGGCGTCCAATAATAGACGATGTTTCTGTTGCCATTAACCACCAAAACGACACGACCAGTTATTACACGAATGTCGACGATGGACGGTCTTTCAATTTTAGAGTCATTAAGATCCACCAGATGAGATCAGTTCCCAAGCTGCGTGGGTGATGGATGGCCTTCTGGTCTTAACGAACACTGAAACCAGACGGGCGGTCTTCAAGTCTTTACCAACACTGAGATCCAGCTAACATGACCACCTGACATAGGAATGTAGTCGGCAATGGTCTTCGGCCTTTCTCTTGCTCAAAAAAAAAGAAAAACCCGTAACCCACCATGTCTATCCACTTCTTATACGGCCACAACGCATTGAGCTTCCCTGCACTTTAATATTAACAACAAAAAACACAACCCCAAATTATCATATCTAAACACATCATAACAAGGTCAGCAGGTAGGGTGTGAGGAAGCAGAAGGACAGCAGGAACTCATCTGCTAGAATCTGGTAAACCTCTCTCCCTCCACACTCTCTTCCTCTATAGACGCGAACTTCTCGTATCTCTTCCTCCCCCCCCCAATCATTTTCCGATTTATCTCTTCTTCTCGTTTATTTATTCCTCTCCTCCTCCGATCACCCTCTGGCCTCTCCTCTCCTTCCCTCCTTTATTTAGTCCCTCTCTTTCATTCCCTACCCTTCCCCGATTCATTTACTCCCTTCCCTCCTTCATTTACTCCCTTCCCTCCTTCCTTTACTCCCCTCATACTCCCGCTAACATTTACTCTCCCTCTCCAGCACAAGGGAGGTAGCGGCAGCTTTCTCAGAGTCCACACGACAACATTATCATGCAGATGGTCTCATTAACTGTGCGCAGCAACTGTACCTACTTCCTTATGACCACACCAATCCCTCCCCATTCCCCTCCCTCTTCTACCTCTCACTCCCTCTCCTCTTCCCTTCTACCTCTCACTTCCCCTCCCCACCCCAATGTCTCTCTCACTTACACCCCCCCTCTTCCCCATTTTCTACCCCCTAACCCTCTCACTCCCCTTTCCCGATGACCTGACCCCCTGTTCCTCTCACTCCCCTTTCCTTCCTACTTAACTTGGTGCCTTTTCTACTTATATCCTTTCCCTCCTTATTCTTGCCCCTCCTTCCCTTCCCTTCCTTTCTCTCTCATCCAACTACCACCCCCATCTCTACTCTACCCTATCCTCCCTCCCACCATCCCCCTCTTTGCTCCCTCCCTGGATGCTAGCAACAATTAAGACGTGAATTACCCCATCCCCCTGTAACTCTTGGTCGACGTGGGCCGTTGATTCTCTTCGATTTCGGGTTCATTATGTCGACATGAAAGAGATGAAGGGAGGGGGTAAAGAAATAGGGAAGGAAAGGGCAAAAGAGAAAGAGAGAGGGGGGAAGAAGAGGAGGAAAGGGAAGGAGAGATATGGGAAAAGGAAGAGAGACAGGGAGGGAAAGAGGAAGGTAAAAAGAGCGGGATACCTGGATGGAGTGAGGGAAGGAGAGAGAAAGAGGGACACAAAACACGAGGACTGGTTCCTTGGGCTACTCTACCACCAGAGGAAGGGGATGGACACAGCATAACCCGGAACTATGCGGAGGCGTCCCCACACACACGTGAGGATACAGACAATACAGAAAATTCCCCCCACCCCCCTTGTGTTTACAGTATCTACATAAATTAAGAGCTGTCAGTGATTAACAATACAGAAGAGACGTATAAACAAGCAGTGGTGCGCTCAATGTTCACCCCCACCTCACCCATTCCATCAATAAAATATGAGTAACACGTAAGCAAGAAAGAAAATAAACAAACAAACTGGACAACTAAAGAGTATCCATCTTTTGGCACCTGTCGACGGAATGGTGGAGAGGGGCAGCGTATGGATTCCAGAAAAAAAGTCACAGAAAAAAAGACAAGTAAAAAACCTAACTTAACTTAACTTAACCTAATCTAGGTGCAATGTCATCCTATATATATATATATATATATATATATATATATATATATATATATATATATATATATATATATATATATATATATATATATATATATATATATATATATATATTGTGTTGTCAGTGTGTACAAGTCATGTGACTTTTTGTTCCTGTGACTTTATTTCCGTTCACCGGTGTATGTATACAGTAGTGTAGGTGTAATGTGTTTCCTACATCGTGGAGAAGGGTGAGGATGGTAGAAGGAGGAAAATCACGCGGACAAAGGAGTGTGTAAGTGATGCAATGTGAGCCCCAGGAAGTGCGGGGTTCAATGTCCTGTGTTTACCAAGAATAACATATTTGACAAAAAGGAGAGTGATGATAAGAGGGGAGAATAAAAGGAGGACGTAAGGGGATGAATACAGGAAGGAGAGGGAGGAGGAGGTTGATGTTCCGTTAAGGGGAGGATAGGACCTGGCAGCCTCCATCATTATACTTTATCCTTCAAGTTTATGACAGAACACATGATCTCCCCTACTTATGTCCTTCCCACCCCTACCCTTCCCCACCTTATCATAGCCCGTCTTTCGTACCCCAAACATTCTCGCCCCCTCTAACCATAGCCCCTGTCCCTCCTACCCCTGTCCTCATTCCTTACCATCGTCATCATACTTAAGACTACATCTATCCCTCACCAGCCCTAACCACCACTCCACCCAGACATCCTTTCCCCAGCAACCCCAGCTCTATCGGGGAGTAGTAGGGGCACTAAGGCAGGCAAGTTGCTCAAGCCGGACATCCCACAGCTGATCGTATGTCAACAACCAAAACATTCCACTCAATGCCGCGCAGAACACACACACACACACACACACAGTCTCAGCGTTTACAGTCCCCAAGGTGATTCTACGACCGGTGAACGTGTGTGCTGTTTACCTGCCGTAGTGAACCAGGGTTGTTTACATTGCCATGAGAATCTCAGTAGTTCAGAGGCGAGTAATAAATTCGTCCAACAAACTACAACCAGAAATCATATTAACAAAGTTCCTTTGTCAGAATGATTAAATCCACTTACTGTACTCAATGACCAGGAAGCTTAAACCTCAAACCAATTCAAGTTATATCACAAAAAACCCAAGGTAATAATTTCAACAACACCCCCCAGGAGGGAGGGTTGACTCGGCTCCCCCCCCCCTCTCCCACACACACACACACACGTGGTAGCCTCGCCCTGTAAGTCACGGCCACGCTGTAATAAATGCTATCTCGATAAATTTTAAGGAGACAGGTTCTGGTGACGCGTCGGTAGGGTGTGCCCAGAGTGACTCAATCCCCAGTTACCTTACCTGTACCTGCGTAAATAAACAAACTACCCACTACTCGACCCATGTGCCAACTCAAGCCTGATGGCGTCTTTTTCAGAGTTCAAACTCAGGGAGGCGTCTAGAATAGAAGTGACGACCTCACCGAACTCCGCTTTGAGATAATTGCATTGATTGTTTTTACCCGTTTCCGCACAGTGTGGGGGTATACATGTTCGGCTCAAAGAACGAGTTCGTTCACTGGGCGTAAAAAATGACCACAATGCGGCGTGAACACACACACACACAAAACTAAAAACCGATATTTTCTGTCGTGGGTTTTTCGCACCAACCACAACGGGTTTTGGATGATCTCGAAATTCTTCTAACCAAACTTAACCCCCCAGTTACACCTGCAGCTCCAGTGTACAGGTGTTCGAGTTTTATGTACCACACTTGTGAAATCTGACAAAAACTAAATAAATAAACAACACCATCATTGAGGAACACTCGTCTCACCAAGTCATCCCTATGGTGGTCTCATGACTCACTTCTTATGCTTAAAAATTATCAGGGCCCCAAAAATATTACTAATATAAATTAAACTCTAATCACCCTCTCCCATTTAATTATGAGGTTTGGGCCAGATGTTCCGGCACCAACACCTGTTTAACTAACACACACACACACACACACACACTACATCCTTGACCATGCCAGCCCATTCCCCAAGTCCCTCTCCCCGACCCAGCCTCACCACCGGGATATCAACATAATCAAAAGTGACAATTTCGTTTCGGAAAGAAGTGGGATCAGTGTTGAACAGTGGTGAACAGTGTTTAAGCCAGTGAATTCAGCAATAGACAGTACCAGTGAGAGCCGTGACCCACCACTGAGATAAGCACCCCAAGGAACCATCATCTGACCAGAAGGTGTTAATCCGTCCACCCTGGGAACAACAGGAGGCCGGCTATGCACCTGACTACGAGATAACACACCACCCAGCAGTGAGGGGTACTGTGACACCACCCCACACCACCCGGTGTCCCCATGACCACGTGAGTTCCTTCATGTCAACACCCGAGGACGAGTTACTGCACCACGTGAGCACCACACCAACCCGGTGTCCCCATGACCACGTGAAATCCTTCATATCAACACCCGAGGATGAGTTACTACACCACGTGAACACCAACACTACCTGGTGTCTCAATGACCATTAGAACATAAGAATATAAGGAGTCTGCAATAGGCCGGTTGGCCTGTGCATGGCAGCTCCTGTTGAGAGTTACTACCACTCTCTATCATCCATGAATCTATCTAGCCTCCCTTTAAAACTTTCCAGCGTTCCAGCACTTACTATAAAGTTGCTAAGCTTGTTCCACTCGTCCACCACCCTATTTGTGAACGAGTTCCTTCCTATCTCCCTCCTGAACCTAAACTTATCCAACTTAAATCCGTGGCTACGAGTCCTGTCCTACTCGGAGAGTAATGAAAGCTTTTGTTAAACGACCCACCCACCCCATGTCTTTGTATGTAATAAGTAATTTTTGTCCAATGTATATTTTCAGCCTACGGGCTGCCGACTTTTTCAATAAACCGTTAATTATTATTATTATTATTATTATTATTATTATTATTATTATTATTATTATTATTATTATTATTATTACAACACACACACACACCTAACAGTCCCTGAACATCTACGTGAGCACCATAGTGTACGGACTGAACAAACTAAGAAAATTCCCTGAACACTTGGCAGTATTCCTGTATGTGACATGTACAGTACTTGAGGATCATTAGGTGAAGGGGATTTAAATTTTTATGTGTTTTCTCTGAGTTTTCTTGTATGAAGGAGTGTTTTTATTTTTCCCCATTTTGTGATCCTGAAGTAGGTGTTACACATTGACAAGTGTTCCGGGAATTTTGTTTGCAATTGTACATAACTGACAGTTCGAGTAAACGTTAAGTAAGGATGGATGGTAGTTTGATGTGGTGTGTGTGGTAGTGTAGTGTGTATGGTAGTGTGGTGTGTACGGTAGTGTGGCAGAACTGTATGATCAAGGACACTACTATCAGACAGAAGTGGTCAATGTTGAGGTGGTTCTAGACAGAGATGGTCTGATTACATTTGACCGCCATAAAGTGTCCTAGACGCTTGGCTACTGGCCAGACTCACACCACGTAAACAACGATCACCTTCCCTTATCAGCACCGTCGCGACCTACCCCCCCCCTCCACACACACACCTTAGTCCAGCACACACCAGGATCCCATGAACGTTATCCAGCAACTACACCCTTAACACGTGAGAATTTATTGGCAAAGAATAAAAAAAAAAAAAAAAACACTTCAGGTAAGCCATGAAATGTAGATCATAATCTGTGAGTTTCTCTGTGAACCCTTTATTCATCACGTTCACTCGAGGTCACAGGTGCCACGGCCATCATAACAACGCCGGCAGGAGGAGAGCAGCAGCACGTTTGTCCTTTACATCATGCGCACCTTCACTCGCCTCCTGCCAACACAGTGTTACGGTACCATCCTATGCGTGCGTGTGATGGTGGTGGTGAAGGTCGCCCCGCCGCCACCACCACCACCATTACTTACCAATTCTCGTACGCCACAGCCTGTTGTCAACACACCTGTGGACGCGAAATAAATACATGTTATCAGGTGTAATTTGGTATCAGTTATTATAATATAGTTAAAACAGATAAAATTTCATTGTCTTCTGAAACCAAGAATATATTTTAGTTACGGATATGAACAATGAAGAAAACAGCTTAAATAAAGTATGATGGTTTCAACGATGTAAAAATCTTGTCAAGGAAGATGTATCACAAAGCACTGAGACAAAAATGCAACTAAGTATGATGAAACATGACTCGATTAGCTATTATTTAATTACGTTCACGAAAAGGCAGCGTGAGGGGAGAAGATGAGGTGGGAGGGGGGAGGGGAAGGGGAGGTGATGTGAGGTGCGAGGAATAGACCCCACACCACTATGAGACTGGCCAGGAGGAACCTTGGCAGAGTGTCAACAACGTCACACACCGCTGACCACTACACTACACCAGCACCTCTGACCACCATACCA
Source organism: Homarus americanus (assembly GCF_018991925.1). Classification (NCBI taxonomy): domain Eukaryota; kingdom Metazoa; phylum Arthropoda; class Malacostraca; order Decapoda; family Nephropidae; genus Homarus; species Homarus americanus. The sequence continues at coordinate 2,488,790 of NW_024750852.1, forward strand.
CCCCACATCATCACTGACCACCATCATCACTATACCATTATGCACCACCACCACTACACTTCATGTATCAACATTAAAAATAAAGGAAATACAACAAAAAGCCTTAAGAAGTCATTGATAAGGACAGAAGTGATAGTTCCCGTCTACGATTATACAGTACACACTTACTCAGCCCCCCCTCCCCCTGTGTGTGTGTGTGCAGGGGAGGGGTAAAGAAGATGGGAGAGGGATCCTAGCTAACCTCTTCCTTCCCCTCCCAACTAACTATACAAATCATGATGAAAAGGAGGGAGGGGAGAGACGAGGAGATTTGATTGATTGATACGTTTATTGAGATACAAAAAACATTAATACATCTCAAAGGGATGACGTGACATAAGTCATCCCCACCCCAGTCCAGGAATGTCCCTCTCAGGACTCACATAAATCCCTAATATTTCATATAATCAGTTATAGTGCATAGTTATATTCTAGATACAAAATTTCTATATTTCTTTAATATTTCATCTATTTTCCTATTTTTAAACATCCACTCTATTTGCATGGGGACATTATTTATATGGGCATTTCTATATACATTAAGCAATGGGCATTCCAGTATATAATGTGGCAGGGTATGGGATCTGGATGTTCTACAAACTCTACATTCTTTAACCTGTTCACTTCTCTCAGCTCCAAATTCCCAATAATATTTATATCCTAATCTTAACCTCATATACACTGAATCTTTCCACCTACTCCTACCTTTCCCATATGTAAATTTTGTGTTCATGAGAACATGATGGTAATGTTTCATTGTTTCACTTTTCTCGTATATTTCATTCCTTTTGAAATTGTCTTCTATTGATTGTATTTTCCGTAATTTGCTCCTTAATTGTTTCAAGGTTTTAGTACATATTATGTCGATCTCGGCCTTTTCCGTGGCTCTTTTTGCTATTATATCTACTGCTTCATTGAGACCAATCCCCACATGTGAAGGGACCCATACAAATTGAACATTATGGCTATTTTTCCTTATTGTATTTACTAATTTTCTACATGAACTAATAATGTGTTCAAAGACTGAACTCCCACTGTTCAAAGAATCCAAAGCTGCCCTACTATCAACAAAAAAATATGCATCTTTATACATATTTACAACATTTCCAATCCTACTAACATTGCATATAACTCAGCTTGTGTTGATGATATAAAACTGCTCAACCGAAGTCCAATTTTGATGTCATCATTTCCTTGTTCTGTGTACTGTCTTATAAGGATCCCACACCCTGCCCTGCCACTTGACATAACTGAACCGTCACAATATACATGCAATGTGTTTATTTTAGGCAAATTACTAATCTTATTCCCATATAAAGCCCTTAACTGTCCTGGTTCATGTAATGATTTCTTCATTGTGAGAGGCACTATGTCTAACTCTACTTCTCGTTCTTCCCAGGGTGGATTCTTACAACTCTTCTGAAAAGCTGCACACCAGTCTGCCAGATTACATTTTTTAATAATATTTACTAATCCATTCATGTATCCTCTCTTGCCTTGCCTGCGGAAGGTCCTTTTACCTTTTAAACCATCATTTATATCTTGTACAAATTTACCCCCACTGTTCCCTCTCATTAATCGAACTGCTGCAACTGTATTAATTTCATTGACCCTCTGTGAAATGCTCTGTAACCCTAGTTCCATTTTCATTATCTCAATCATTGCATTCTTTTGACACCCTAAAATTATTGTCATTGCTTCATTTTGCATGATCTCAAGCTTCCGTAACCTTCCTTCACCAGTACAAGAGAGGACAGGTGGTGCATAGTCTATAAGTGATCTGATGGTAGAAATATACATCATTCTCAGTATGGGTACCCCAGCACCTTTACCACAACATGCTAGAGCCTTCAAGGGCTGCAATCTTGCTCTACATTGAGTGAGGACATGATGTATTTCTGCCTCTTTACTTTCACAAGTAAAGCCAATATACATTCCTAAATATTTATACTTTGACACTTTCTCAACAATTTTTCCATTTAGAAAAACGGATTCAGTTCCTCTTCCTTTACACTCACACTTGGTTTTTTCTTCATTGATAACTAAGCCCATCTTTTGAGAAAGAACACTAAAATTATTTAATGCAATCTGCAAATTTTTTAGTTTCCTTGAAATAAGATGTCATCTGCATAAATGATGGTTACAACTCCTTTAGGATATTTGTGTGAGGCTATCTTGTTCATTAACACATTAAATAACATTGGACTCAATACTCCCCCTTGGGGAGCGCCTAGTTCAAGTGCTCTTTCCTCAGACAAACATCCCTGATACCATACACAGATTCTCCTTCCATGCAAGTAGTCACCTATCCAGTGTAACAACTTTCCTGATGCCCCTAGAGCAGCCAGTTCATTCATAACTACTTCACTGTGAGCTTTATCAAATGCTCCTTGTAAATCCACAAAAACTCTACATCTGTCTGCATCATTTGATAAACATTTTATAACACAGTCTGAAGTACATTTCCCTTCCAAACAACCAAATAAATTACAAGATAGATTTTCCCCCACAATATATACAAGCCTATTTAATAATACTCTCTCCATCATCTTGGAAAAACAAGATGTTAATGACACTGGCCTGTATTCACCAGTTGCCTTAGGGACAGGAATAACTATCGCTTTCTTCCATTCTGTTGGTAATCTACCCTCTGCATAGCTCATGTTGAATAAATCTAATAATGGGCTATTTTCCATACCAACTAAGCAGTTCAAAATTTCATAAGTCACACCATCTTTGCCTGGTGCTATAGATTTTCCTTTTTTAACAGCATTTAATAACTCATCTTGAGTAATATCTACACATGTTACATCACAAATATTTAGAGCTGATGAAATAAATCTTCTTCTTTCATTTTGCCACTCATCTAATGCTTCTATTGTCCTGTTAGGCAGGGAGGCAACACTAGCTGCTTTAGCCCACTTGTCAACCAGTTTATTAGCTTTTTCCTCTGGATGAGGATGACTAATAAAATTACTCCTTTTTCCTCTAATTTTGTTAATATCCTGCCATATTTCTTTGAGATTGTTACTCTCCCCAATGTGCTGTGCAAAGTCTTGCCAATATTTCTCCGTTGCCTCCTTCCTAGCCTGCCCACATATTTTGGCTATATCCATGAAGATTTCCCTATCTTCTTCTCTTCTACCATTCTTTACCCAAACTTTATGTGCTGCCCTTAACATTTGTGTCCATCCCTTCAACATTTTGTCATTGGTATAGCAGTGTTTCCTAGCCCCATGTGTCTTATCATTTATCTTTTTCTGTGTTGACTTAGTTAAATATCTTTCTATCTCCCCAACTAAGTCATTATAAAAGCTATCCATACTGACTGGTGTATAATTTCTGTACCATTTCTCTATATTTTGGGTAAACACTTCTGTGTCATCCTTGTTTAGTTTCAATCTCTTCCTCCTATATCTCACCTGTCTCTTCCCTAATGGTAATTGAACATACACAACAAAATGGTCACTGACTAGCTCCCTTATTATCTCACATTCTCCCTGGACTCCCTGACTGCTTATCATGCAAGCATAGTCTAACCTTCCTCCTTTAATATGAGTCACTTCCTTATTTCCTAACAAGTAAGCATCTGGGTGATCTTGTAAAGATTGCCAAAATTTTATACCATTACAATTAATTCTCCCCATTGTTTCGAGTCTTGGATGTCGAGCATTAAAATCTCCTACAGCCAAAGTTGAGTCCAAAAACATGCAAACTGGTAAGAAGTTGAGGTCAAAACAGCCTCCAGAAATATACAAATTTGCTATGTTCAATTCTCCTTCCTTCAAATATAACTTTATACAGACACTTTCTATTCCTTGTACTCTACTCGGGCTTCCAACTAGTTCTGCTGGTATGGAATTCTTAATGTATGTTGAGACCCCTCTTATACCTTCACCCGAATAGAGATGAAATCCCTTATATCCAGACAGTTTAAGCAGGTCGCCTTTCCTGTCCCCAGTCTCTTGAAGGGTAATTATGTCAATATTATTTTTAAGGGTAAAGTAATGTACATCTGTCACTCTATTTCGTAGACCATTAACATTCCAGGACAATATCTTAAGGCTAGCTAGATCCATGATTAATATTTACACATTGTATATAATTTCCAATCAGATTCTTTAAGAAGGCCCAATCCTCCTGCACAGATTCCCATTTCCTCAAAAGTTTTTCTTTATCAGCATCTTTACACTTTACCAACACATTTTTAAAACTTTCAGTTGTTGCTCCCTGCACTACACAATCCTTTATTTTCCTCTCCTTCCCTTTAATACTTATTTTAAGCACTGAATTTTTCAAAAGCTTGAGCTCTTCACTTTCCTCTTTCCCTTCTAATTCTACATTATTCACAGCTTTGTTTTCCCTTTCTTTATTTATCACTGTATCAAGTCTTTTCTCTATCACTTCTATTTTCTGACCTAACTTTTGCAAAAGCTGAAACATCTTACGCACCTCTTCTCCCAGAATTTCTTGCACAGTTTTATCACTAACCTGGAGGGCTGAACCACTACTCTCACTTGCTACTTGTTTATTACTCTGTTTGTTCCTGGCATCAACAACTCTTCCGGCCGCAAGCGCAGTCCTTATCCTTCTTGAATCTTCATGCCAGGCATTCTCAGGGATCACTGTCTCCACTGTCTGTGTGTTCTCCTGCTGTCTTGTCACTGTCAGACCACAGCGTACTTCTTCAGTGTTCTCTGAATAATTAATTCCTTTGTTGGTCAATTCTCATACGTGGCCTCATCTCGCATGCAATTGAACTAGCATTGTGAGTTTTACCACAATTACAACAACAAGGCTTCACTTTCTCTCCTGCATTGATCTTGTCCTTACAGTTGCTAGATTCGTGCTTCTTCCCACAGAATCTACAACGTGGGTCCAGTTGACAGCTCCAGGCCTTATGTCCTCATCTGCAACACTTGAGACACATTATTGGTCCCTCCACATATAGTGCCACCTTCCTATACCCTGCTCCTGTGATGAATACTTTCTCTGGAACCTTTCCTCTCATTAGAGCAATAACCTGGCTTCTCTTTTCTCCCCTTATTAAATGCCTCTTGACCCAAACAAATCTTTCGTCATCCAATAAGTATTCTGGATCTAGTATTACAGGGTACCTGAAGATTATAACCTTTGTAAGTAGTATGTCGCTCTCCTCTGGCAAAACCATCAGTAATCCCTTGTACCCAACAGTTGTCAACATTTCCACAGCCTCCATGGTTCCCACTGTAAGATAAGGCTTGTGTGTGCCTTCTTTCAAAAGAGGCTCAAAGCTGCGATGTTCCCGTCCTAGTTGTACTGCCCATTTTATTTTTTCAAGGAAGGTGATCGGGCATGACTGTGGAAAAATTAATCTCTTCCTGACACGACCAACATTACCTTGTGTGTGTTCTTGTCTGCTTCCTTCAAATTCCATACTTTGCTCTGTTCTTGATCCATTCTCCACTATCTCTTTTCTGTTATTTCCATTATTATTACCACCCACACACGTTTTTTGTCCTAGATTTTTTTGTCTCTTCTCCTTTCTCACTTCTCCGCTTTCACTGTCCTCTTGCCAGCTTGTCTCCCTCATCCTTTTAGAAATTTCTTTCTTTTTCACTACCCCTTGTTGTAGCTGTATTTTCTCACTTTCGAACTTCCCTTGTGCTTCATCACTCGTATTAGACTCATCACTACTCAACTCAAGGTCTTCAAGAACTTCGTCCAATACTATCTTTTCTTTACTCTTCCATGTAGAGTTCTTAAGCGATAATTCACTTTCCATGGGGCAATGTTGACATCCCACAACACCCAAGCCAGGAGTGATGGGACCCCGAGCAGTTATTTTCGTGTGGTTAACAGTAAGTTCCCAACACCAAAGTTGCTTGACGATACTTATTTTATCCTCAGGTCCTTATACACAAGTAGGTAAGTCTATATATCCTTCAGATAATGTAATAGGCTCGAAAACATCCCAAATTTGGGAGCTAGCACTCACAGCTGTGTTTACCAGTGCCCGCAACCCAACCGAGCAGGAGTTAGTTTTAGTTTAACAAATTTATAAATGTATAGAGGTCAGATTCATATGGGTAATTTCACTGTTCACTGCCATGCAGGACTGAGGTTCGTACACAAGAGTTGCATCATATTCATTGACAGTACATATACATATATGTAAACACACACACACACATATACATACATATACATATATACAGGTCAACTGTTAAGTTGGCCCATACCAACTCCCTCCCCTGAACCCTCCTCCCCACCGGAATATCAACAAGTTCACGCCAGAAGTTACTATTTCATTTAGGAAAGGAATGGAACCAGTGTTAAACAGAGGTGAACAGTGGTGAACAGTGCTTAAGTCAGTGAGAACAACTCAACAGTAACAGTGGTACCCAAGTTGACCTTCACACAGTGAGGTCCCAGGTACCCATAACGGCCCGGCCCGACCCAACAACCAGCGATGTGTTAATCCGTCTACGATAGGAAGGCCTGGGACCACACCTCACTCATAGAACACCGTCTGTGAGGGAACTACTACACCACGTGAGGCCCCTCATAACACCATCTGTGAGGGAATTACTACACCACGTGAGGCCCCTCATAACACCATCTGTGAGGGAATTACTACACCACGTGAGGCCCCTCATAACACCATCTGTGAGGGAATTACTACACCACGTGAGGCCCTCTAACACCATCTGTGAGGGAATTCTACACCACGTGAGGCCCCTCATAACACCATCTGTGAGGGAATTACTACACCACGTCTGAGGCCCCTCATAACACCCTGTGAGGGAACTCCACGTGAGCCCCTCATAACACCATCTGTGAGGGAATTACTACACCACGTGAGGTCCTCCTAACACCATCTGGGACAGTTACTACACTACGTTTTGCTGTTCAACACACATTAATCTGTATGTTCACTGTATGTTCCTTCACCTTTCTCTAATGAAGGCTTTTGTTAAACCACCAATGTATGTAATAAGTCATTTATGCCCATTGTATATTTTCAGCCTTCGGGCTGCAGAACTTTTTCAATAAACCGTTAATTATTTATTATTATTATTATTATTATATACATGTACATGTACATATACATGCACACACGCACACATACATACATATACGTCGGTCAGATTCATGTGGGTAATGTCACTTTCCACTGCCATACAGGACAGAGGTTCGTACACAAAGAATGCATCATATTCATTGACACTATATATAGGTCAGATTCATGTGGGTAATGCCACTGTTCACTGCCACGCAGGACAGAGGTTCGTACACAAAGAAGGAAACACATCACATTCACCAGCAGCATATATAGGTCAGTGGATCACATACATTGGAGTCATATTCTAATTGAAGACTAATCAGTGTGGGCTAGCAAATTTGGGATAAACAACAAGAATGTCCTCAAGCACACCTGATTCAATGAAGTAATTACATAGTTCAAGATACAGTAAGTCAGGTGGCCTGAAGTCTTTGACAGTGTCACATTCAACAATATAGTGTTCAAGTGTATGCTTTAAAGGTTGCTCGAATGAGACGAGGAGAAGGAAGATGAGGTAGAAGAAGGTGAGAGAGAAGGGTACGGAGAGGGGGAAGAAAAGGGAGGGGAAGAGTGAAGGAAGGGAGTGATGAAAAAGAGGGGTGAGGAGGAGAATGGGTGGAAGAAAAAACAGACGAGAGAGGGGACAGGTGCGAAAGGGGAAAAGTAAAGGAAGGAAGGTGTGAGTGAAGGGGGCCAAGACAAAAGCTGGTACTAACCATCACACACACACACACACAGTGACCCATTTTCCAATTATGTAACTGTATATTTTTATCCTTTTGTTGGCCTGTTCTTTCAATAAAACGTTTATTGTTATTATCACACACACACAACCCCTCAATTTCCACTTGTCAAAATAACTCACACTGTAAAAAACAAAACAAACAAACTTACACACGACAACCCGGGTGGTGTAGAAGGGTGTAAGGCTGATTGAAGGTGTCGCGAGGCTCACACTTCACACTGCCAACACCCCATAAGACGACACAGATAGAGTAGAAAGGTGTAGGGTGTGGTTGAGATAAGAATACACCCTGCCACACCCACTTAAACAATACTCCTCTAAATGTACAGAAAGGTTTTGCCGACTTCCATGTTCTAATAACACTGAATGAGTTTTTTTCAGGCCAGCTATTCCATTAGATTGTATACATCTTCTACAGCAGTGGTTCTCAACCTTGTTTGCCCCATGCACCCCTTTCACCATATGTCAGAATGTCATTCCCCCCTCCTTTCCAAGATTGTCTGCCTCAAAAAGTGCATTCCAAATAATATGCATATAATACTGAAAATCCTTTATTTTTTCCATATTAGTATCAGTTTCCCCCCCCCCCCTGAAAACCTGAGGGGGGAAATTCCCCCCTGGTTGAGAACCCCTGCTCTACAGTATGTGAGTGGGTGTCGCTGGCCTTACATTCATAAATGTTATCTGTAATTCAAATATCCTCATACATAATTCACATAGATATAAAACTCCATTGATAAAATATAAAACATCTCAAACACTTAGCTATCAAACATCTACATTCCAATGAACAGGACGAAAATAAAATCAAACTGAAAAAAACTGTAGTCAAGTGTTAGAAAAAAATATAAGGGTTTTAATTGCCTAAATTTCCGTCTCCCTTTATGTGAATGACGAGTTTTGTTGTTGGCTTGCGAGCTAAAATACCACCACCCTCTTCTCTCACCTATAATAAACAAACCAAACACATGACCCTCTTTACACAGGTATATATAATCACGTGGTAAACAAGGTAAGACCCACTCACACATCCAAGTAACTCCTTGATGACTGTGGTAAAACACGGTTAACGAGGCGCGTGGTACCCTGTTGGCACTGGCACCCAGGGAGGGGCGATCATGTTACCCTCTCCGTCTCAACACTGGCACTATGGAGGGGGGGGGCTGGGGTTCAGTGCCAACTGTAGAATTCATTGACGGTGATTAAGCATAAAGACACACCAGGAACAGTACTGGCCCAGGAATGGAGCCTTGTGGGACACCATACAAAATAGATGAGAGGATGAGTGAGTGTGTGGGTTAGGGGATTCCCCATACATTACATTTATTTATGGCAAGGTAAGTTAAGACAGGTATAAAGCAAACAATTTGTGGAATAAGCCCCTAACACCGTAATAATCTGGTGTTGACAGTAGGGTGGTATGGTTGATGGTAATAGAGGATTTGAGAGGTCCAGTAATACTCTAACTGTGAAATGACTATCTTCGAAGGAGTTCAAAATGTCATGAGTAAAGGACAGCAGGGCACTCTCAGTTGGCCTTCTTGTTCTAAAGCCAAACTGAGAATCTGTAAGAATGTTATTGTCACTGCAGATGGAGCCAGCTTCTCGAGTATCTTATTTAAGGCTGGGCAGCCTCTGACCCTCCCAAAGTCTTGTTCTCCCTATTTAATCCTTCCCACCGGCCTAAAAAAATGTTTACGGTGTGCCTCGACGATGACTTATTGCTGTGTCTCCCATCCTCCCTTCCGACGTCTTCTGGTGTCATTTGTTATCCCCTCCCTCCCTCCATCCCACTCACCCCCCTTCCCTCACCCTTCCTTCCAATAAAAAAATACAAATAAGTTAAAAAACAAACAAAACTACCAGTGATATATGAACCCCTGTCATCAAGTGTGCCATTTCCTTGTTTTTATTGAAAGTTGACAAACTGGAAGATGAAAGAGCACAGGATTACCTCATTAATAGTTTAGACACAAGCTTAAATAAATATAGTGTGAGTTGTGTCTCAGAGTTGTGTCACATAACACTGGGAAATGATATCCTACTAACCAACGCTTATTTAACATGTAGCTTCAAGACGGTTTCCTGTGCGGGCAAATTTTATTGGCTGGTTCAACATTTTCTTGGCTTCATGACGCTCATTTCTGTCCCTAACTCAGATAGACAGAAATATTTATTCAGTGAAATAGTTATACAAGTTTACATTGACTGAGCATGTATATAGACAACGCAGGTATACAGTACGAGTACATAGACAATAAAGGTATACAATGTACATAGACTGTGTAAGAGCACAAACAGTGGTAAACAGTACAGTAAAGCCACCAGATGTAGGTACGGTGTTCCGATACAGTTTTAGTGGAGATCGTGTGCTGGATAAAATTGTCGGGCGTTACCTAAATAAAATATTAAAAGTGGCGTCCAGTAGTGAAGGTGTTAAGATGAAAACGCAGGTATGGGGTTTAAGTATAAAGTACAGGTTCAGACTTCTATACAGTTATTCACAGCAGGACCACACTGGCCATGCTTCTCGTCTTCACACCAGAGGACTAAGTGGTCGTCCTATTCCTTCTACTCGTCCTCCTCTTGCTCCCACTTACACAGCTGTATGACGACGTACTTACTGAATATGAACAACAGCAGCGGTGGCGTCCTGTACACAGCTGCAGGATGACGCAGTTACTGAAGGTCATCAAAAGCAGGCCAGGAGGCGGCGACGGACCTTCCACTCACCTGGAGAGTGACGCCCCACACCACACTGGCGCCACCAACACTGCCTCCAACCACCTCCACTTCCTCCCAGACACACATACTGTACACGCGCGCGCTTCCAATTAGACGAACATAAACAACCAGACTTAAAAACTCACAAACTGACCCAGCCAACCCTAACCTTTGCGCCCCTCTTAGTGTTAAAAAGAAATACCGACTCATACACGAATCTATTAATAAAAAAAAAGAGTTCTCATTTCTTGAAAGTGTGTGATTTTATATTATTATTATTATTATTATTATTATTATTATTATTATTATTATTATATTCACTTTGAGGAGGTAACACACACACACATGACGCTTTCTGTTAATATCTATACAAGAAATGTTTTACTACACCAACAGTCGACACCAGCAACAGTGCCTGGAGAAGAGCTAGACAGACAGAAAGACAGACAGACAATTGGCGAGAGAAGATGGCGGCGAAATTTTTCCTTCTGGTTTGTCGTGTTTATTTCCGGTATACAATATACTTCATGCATGACCTTTACCGGGCGCGAATTTTCCCAGAGAATGATAAACACGTCGGGATGAAAATAATGTGCTCTTGATGTGGCGTGGAGGTGATCCTGTACTGTGAGAGGGTGATCGTGATGTGACCGGGTGGGGAATGGGGAGTCCGTCCTGCTGGCACTTTGGGAGAAGGTCGAAGGGAGGTGGAGGTGGTCTCGCCGTCGCTCTTGAAGGTATTTTGGACTAACAGTGTTTGTCAGCGTGAACACTAACTGTTATCTGTCTTTACTATCCATATACATACAAGCCTAAAACGATACACACACACACACACACACACACACACACACACACACACAAAGGCCACAATAGCACTTTAAAGATTTATGTCCTCTTCACCGAACTTTATTGTGGATATGATATAAAATAATTGGCGATAAACGCGGACAATAAGGACGGGAGCTGAGGACCAGCTGAGGACCAGGAGAATCAAGATAATCTCACCAATGACCCGTCCAACTCTTCTTCCTTAACATATTGTTACGAACCCCTCCACCCAGCACTACGAAGCACGCCATCTATTGTCCTGATCTACCTACCCAGCACCACGAGCAACGCCATCTAGGGACGAGACACGAGTATGACTCGTCTTAGTTACCACTCCGAGGTTTCCCTTCTCCATATCCTGGTTGTTGCGTCACCTCCTCAAAGTCTTCTTTGTCAGCTCCAATTCGAGGAGAGAGGACTTGGCTCTGGGAAGTGACCACAGGATCATCTATCCTCTAAACCTACGTGCAGTGACTACCTACCGTCTTCTACAATACTCAGCCTTACTCGTCAGCCATCTCAGCTCCTCACTTAAGTACTATTATCTTGTATTAATTTCCCCACGTCCACTTGCTTCGAGATTGTTTTATGTTTATTAATATGTATATACTGTTAATGTTTAGGTTAAGTTTGGTTAAGGGTAATTTATAAGCTGAATATTTTGTTAAGGGATTTATGGTACTCTATTATATACAACGAAAACTCGCATCCTTTGTCTACCCTTTTATAGTCCGATTGTCTTTGTTTTTTTTATTGTTGTTACCTGTTGGGATCTGGGTAGACGTATAACTATATTCTAAATCCCCAACTCGTAACAAATGGCGACCGTGACAGGACACGACCTTAAGTACCATATTCCTTCCTCCCTTGTTACTCAGTGTTAATTATTCCTCCCAGTCACTTCTGTTCACAATTGCTTTACGGTAGTTTAAAGTTTCCTTCATATGTGTGTGCATATATTGGTATTATCGTATAGTAAGAGTGACAGACGTAGGATATTAGGTTCCAAGTGTCATAAGGCTTACCTGTTATTACACGTGGCAGTTGTGTAGTAAGTCTTATCGAGTGTTGGGAAGAATCCGGATCTGTTTAATGCCGTACCCTCACTCCAGAGTAGGTTGTTCCATAGTCACTAGTTTACGGTGAAGTGATATCTTGGGACGCCACGCTCTACCAGGACCCCATAATTATAAAGCCTCAATTATTGTTCTTCTCATTATCTCATTCAGGGTCAATCATACCATTTATCAGGGTTGTTAATCCGGATCTTTATATTAATGCCGTAATACGCCCTACCTCTTTCAAGTATATCAGGGTTGTTAATCCGGATCTTTATATTAATGCCGTAATACGCCCTACCTCTTTCAAGTATATCAGGGTTGTTAATCCGGATCTTTATATTTATGCCGTAATACGCCCTACCTCTTTCAAGTCTCTTATCCTTATCTAAGGATCTTCTCAGAAGAACAATAATCATAAGTGTAATTTCCCTAGGTATAACTTGGTTAGTTTTCGGGACTTTCTGGTTATCCACTGCCGTGATATTTTCTAGGGTTATCCACTTATCTTATCTTTTGACCATTAGTTAATTTATCCTATTTTTCTTAACAATGGCCACCTCAGGTTTTGATCTCCAGGATTTTATTGAAAATCCTTCCGTAGCTAAATTACGTGTTAATATCCTGAAGAAAGAATGGAAAGAAATAGCCAACTATTACAATATCCCATTTTCACAGCAACTGACTAAGGAAATGTTAAAAAATCATGTGATTGAAGTGCTGGTTCAACATGAAGTTTTAAAAGAATCCGCTGTTGACAGATTAACGCCCATGTCCAAGAAACTTCAACCACTATCCACCACCCCTCCTCACTCAGAAGTTGCTTCAGGTCTGGCTAGCCCTCAAGAAAAAACACAACGAATAGACGCCTTAGAACTAGAACGAGCAAGGTTCGAGTTCCAAATCAAAATGAAAGAACTAGAGTTGGAACAGGCCAAGTTGGAGAAGGAGGCCAAGTTGGAGCAGGCCAAGTTGGAGCAGCAGGCCAAGTTGGAGCCTGAAGAAAGGTCAGAACAGGCCAAGTTGCAGCATGAAGAAAAGTTGGAACAGGCCAGGTCGGAACAGGCCAAGTTGGAGCAGGAGGTTAGACTGAAAGAACTACAGGTAAGAGAGATAGAAGTCACCTTAACATCGGAGTTTAGATCAAAAGAAGTGGCATTAAGAGAGAAACTAGCTGCTTTTAACCCTGCTACTGCTTCTTCCCTTGTTCCCGGGTTTGATGAATCCGATATGGACGGGTCATTTAGGACTTTTGAGAAAATAGCCGGGAAGAATGAGTGGCCAAAAGGACCAGTGGGTGTCAGTGTTAGTTCTAAATTATATGGTAAGGCTCTTAGAGTTTATAACTGTTTAGACCAGACTGATGACTATGATAACGTAAAAGAATATCCTCACCTCTTATGCTATCACGCCAGATGGATACCGGCAGAAGTTTTAAATAAACTAACAAACCATTTTCCACCTTTGTTGAGTTTGCTCAAGAAAAGCTTAGGTTTTTAAGAAAGTGGTTAGAGGCTACAGAGACCTCCACATTTCAGGATTTGTTAAATTTGGTAGTCCTGGAGGTTGGAAGAACAAGATACCATTTCACATCTTGAAGCATGTGGAGGAGCGTGGAGAGGTTAATTTAGGGCGTGCGGCTGAGCTGGCTGATGCGTACGCCTTGCTGGTGGAGTCACTGGGCAGTAGAGAACGTGGTACTTTCCCGACATGTTAGGTCCTCCTCTGATGATAACCTTGGGGACGTGAGTGGTAGGTCGAAAGGTCCCACACCTACCCCCCCTGATGCAATCAAGTTTTATTGTTCTTACTGTAAAAACCCAGGCCATACGATCCAGAATTGTAAACACCCAAAGTGTCGAATTGCTAAAAGTAGTTCCCTGGATCCCAAGTCCAAACCAATAGCAAATACCAATGTGGAAAGGCCCCATCAGGATCTCTTCTCTTCATTCACCTATGAGGGAAAAATTTCAATCATAGAGGGGTCTCGTTCTTTCCCTATTCGTATACTACGTGATACGGGCGCAGCACAATCTATCCTCCTGTTTAACGTCATTCTTGATATATCTACCGCATTTACTAATGAGAGTGTTCTAATTTCGGATCTCTCATCCCATTCTTCCTATCCTTTAGCTAAAGTGCACCTCCAATGTCCCTTGATTACTGGGGAAGTGCAAATAGCCATAAGGAAAGACCCAATGCCTGTGTGCGGCATTCATTTATTATTGGGTAATGACTTGGTAGGAGATCTAGTGGTTCCTAACATAAAGACAGTCGACTCTCCCTTACCTGTCAACTCCACCACTGACCTTAAAGAAACTATTCCTCATCTTTTCCCATCTTGTGCTGTCACCCGGTCACAGAGTGTGCGGAATGGGCCCTCTTCATCTAAAACCACCTCTAATATCTTCCTACCCACAGAAGATCTGTACAATAAGACTATTAGTAAGGATGAGCTCGTTAAAGCCCAACAATCTGATCCATCTTTGACTAAACTTCATCATGCATCAGTTGAGGGTAAAGATTTTAACACCCTTCCGTGTTTTTATTATCATGAAGGGGTTTTGATGAGGGCTTATAGGCCCCCTGAGCTTGCCCATCTAGACACGTGGTCTGAAATACATCAAGTGGTAATTCCCACCTCAGTCAGACCAGCATTAATTGCCCTTGCCCATGATGGTATTTCAGGACATTTGGGAATCCTGAAAACATATAAAAAGCTCCTCCAACACTATTATTGGCCTGGACTTAGGAAGGATGTGTCAAAGTACCTAAAATCTTGTCATATTTGTCAAATGGTAGGAAAACCAAATGAAAGTATACCAGCAGCTCCCATTAAGCCCATCCCAGTATTTTCTACACCATTTGAAAAGATTGTTGTGGATTGTGTGGGCCCATTACCAAAGACTAAGAAGGGAAATCAATTCCTGCTCACAGTTATGGATACCAGTACACGTTATCCTGAGGCTTTTCCCCTTAAAAGCATCAATTCAAAAAACATAATCAAACATCTTTTGCACCTTTTCACTTCAGTGGGCATTCCTAAAGAGATCCAATCCGATCAGGGCACCAATTTTACGAGCAATCTTTTCAAACAGGTGATGAAAGACCTCAGTGTGGACCATTGTACATCTTCGGCTTACCACCCACAATCCCAAGGTTGCTTGGAACGGTTCCATCAAACTTTCAAATCAATGCTCAAAAAATACTGTATAGAACACCAAAAGGAATGGGATGAAAGCATAGACTTGTTGCTCTTTGCCATCAGGGAATGTCCCCAGGAGTCATTGGGTTTCTCCCCGTTCGAGTTACTATATGGGAGACAAATTAGGGGACCCCTTAAAATAGTAAAGGAGCTGTGGTTTGACACTCCATCTATTAAGCCCGCAACAGTTTCCCAATACATTGACACTTTAAGGGACAAATTAACTGAAGTCGAACCATTGCTCAGTCAAACTAAAAAAAATCCAGAAAAAATGGTGAAGTCCCCAGCCTAAATTAGTTAAAGATCATTTTCTCCAGGTGACAAAGTGTTACTCTTTCTACCCATTCAGGCTCTCCCCTTAAAAGCAAGTTTACTGGTCCTATATAGTTGCTAATAAACTATCTCCCCTTAACTATATAGTCCATACTCCTGATCTCAGAAAAGATTCACAACTTGTTCACATTAATCTCATGAAGCTTTACCATTCCAGGCAGTCAGAGGAAGACATCCCAGAGGCTATAAGTCAACCTGTATTGCATTCGGTTTTGTCAGGGCCGGAGCCGGAGACAGATGACATGGACCTATTGGAGAATTTAGACTTCCCTCTACCTAAAGAAAACCCTACTAACAGTCACATACTCAACAATTTGGATGAGTATTTTTCTGTTCTGAATCCATCTCAAGCAAAAGATCTCACTAAGTTATTATCAACATTTCCTAAAGTTACATCAGACCTCCCAGGGTTTTGCAATATACTTAAACATGATATTAATGTCTCGGATGATGTACAACCCATTATGAGCCAATCAACCTATCGACTAAATCCTAAAAAAAAGAATTATGAAAAAAGGTAGATTTTTTGTTAAAACATAACTTAGCTAATTATAGTACCCCCTGGGCTTCACCTTGCCTTCTCATTCCAAAAACCCGATGGCACTTTTCGTTTCTGTACGATTATCGTAAAGTGAACCAGGTCACTGTCTCCGAACTCCTACCTTTGCAGCGATTGAAGATATAATGAGCAGCATAGGCTGTGCCAAATTTATCAGTACGGTGGACTTATTGAAAAGGATATTATCAAGTGGGACTCACGGATGGGGCCAAAATAATCTCGGCATTTATAACATTTGGTCTTTTTCAATATTTGGTTATGGCGTTTATTTTCTAATGCTCGGCCCACATTCAGGGGCCATCAGCACCACAATTCAAGACCTAGGTGGGACGTTCGCCTACCTGGATGACCTGGTGGTGGTGTCGGACAGCTGGGACGAACATCTGGTGCGTTTGGAGATACTGTTTGCACGACTGCAAGAGACTGGATTCACCATAAACCTGGCTAAATCTGCTTTTGGCCGGGCCTCAGTGACTTACCTGGGACACATCGTTGGGCATGGTATGGTGAGACCCAAGGACGCAAACGTTAGAGCCATCTTGTCCTTTCCCACTCCAAGGACGAGGAAGGAACTCATGCGCTTCCTGGGGATGTGCGGCTACTACCGTCGGTTCTGCAGTAACTTCTCCAGCGTGGCCGGACCCCTCACAGACCTTACCAGTTCTGCGGTCCCTTACATCTGGAACCAGAGGTGCGACCAGTCTTTCCACCGCCTCAAAGCCTTCCTTGCCTCCAAGCCTGTAGTCCACCCCCCTGACTACACCTCGCCCTTCCATCTGCAAATCGACGCTAGTGGTGTCGGAGTGGGGGCTGTGCTCCTACAACCCGACCCAACCACTGATGTTCTTCACCCTGTGGCATACTACTCCGCCAAGTTGAAAAAACATCAGACCAACTACTCGACCATAGAACAGGAGGCCTTGGCTCTGGTGTTGGCAATAAAGAAGTTTGAATGTTACCTCCAGTCTTGCCCACAAACAACCCTAGTCTTCACCGACCATAACCCACTGACGTTCATCCAAACCAACAAGACCTCCAACCAGCGAATCCTCCGCTGGGCTCTCCTCACCCAGCCCTATAATCTACAAGTCCGGCACATAAAGGGGGTCGATAACCTGATTGCAGACTCCTTATCCCGAGCTCCAGTGGAAATGCAGCAGCTACTCTCCAGACGCACCAGTTGATCACCTCCTTCGCGCCAGCGCTACGGAGGTCTTTGGAGGGGGGTGTGTTACGAACCCCTCCACCCAGCACTACGAACCACGCCATCTATTGTCCTGATCTACCTACCCAGCACCACGAGCAACGCCATCTAGGGACGAGACACGAGTATGACTCGTCTTAGTTACCACTCCGAGGTTTCCCTTCTCCATATCCTGGGTTGCGTCACCTCCTCAAAGTCTTCTTTGTCAGCTCCAATTCGAGGAGAGGCACTTGGCTCTGGGAAGTGACCACAGGATTATCTATCCTCTAAACCTACGTGCAGTGACTACCTACCGTCTTCTACAATACTCAGCCTTACTCGTCAGCCATCTCAGCTCCTCACTTAAGTACTAGTATCTTGTGTTAATTTCCCCACGTCCACTTGCTTCGAGATTGTTTTATGTTTATTAATATGTATATACTGTTAATGTTTAGGTTAAGTTTGGTTAAGAGGGTAATTTATAGCGAATATTTTGTTAAAGGGATTTATAGTACTCTATTATATACAACGAAAACTCATCCCTTTGTCTACCCTTTTTATAGTCCGATTGTCTTTGTTTTTTATTGTTGTATTTACCTATTTGGGATCTGGGTAGACGTATACTATATTCTAAATCCCCAACTCGTAACAATAATATTCTTTATTTTAAGACCATTTAATCACTCCAAACTGGAGACAAAAGATCGTATGTAACTAGACTGAACGGCGTCAAAATTTGCACGGGATATAATAATAATAATAATAATAATTAACGGTTTATTGAAAAATTCTGCAGCCCGAAGGCTGAAAATATACATTGGACATAAATGACTTATTGCATACATTGGTGGTTTAACAAAAGCCTTCATTAGAGAAAGGTAAAGGAACATACAGTGAACATAAAGATTAATGTAGGTGTTGAACAGCAAACTCGTAGTGTAGTAACTCCCTCCCAGATGGTGTTAGGAGGAACTCACGTGGTGTAGTAGTTCCCTCAGATGGTGTTATGAGGGACCTGGCGTGGAGTAGTAATTCCCTCGCAGATGGTGTTATGAGGGGCCTCACGTGGTGTACTAATTCCCTCACAGATGGTGTTATGAGGGACCTCACGTGGTGTAGTAATTACCTCACAGATGGTCTTATGAGGGACCTCACGTGGTGTAGTAATTACCTCACAGATGGTGTTATGAGGGGGCCTCACGTGGTGTAGTAATTCCCTCACAGATGGTGTTATGAGTAACTCTCACAGATGGTGTTATGACGGGCATCACGTGGTGTAGTAATTCCCCCACAGATGGTGTTATGAGGGGCATCACGTGGTGTAGTAATTCCCTCACAGATGGTGTTATGAGGGGCCTGACGTGGTGTAGTAATTCCCTCACAGATGGTGTTATGAGGGACCTCACGTGGTGTAGTAATTCCCTCACAGATGGTGTGATGAGGAACTTGACGTGGTGTAGTAATTCCCTCACATATGGTGTTATGAGGGACATGTGGTGTAGTAATTCCCTCACAGATGGTGTTATATGAGTGAGGTTTGGTCCCAGGCCTTCCTATCGTAGACGGATTAACACATCGGTGGTTGTTGTTGGGTCTCGCGGGGGCCGTTATCACTGGGTACCTGGGACCTCACTGTGTGAAGGCTAACTTGGGTACGACTGTTACTGTTGAGTTGTTCTCACTGACTTAAGCACTGTTCACCACTGTTCACCTCTGTTTAACACTGGTTCCGTTCCTTTCCTAAATGAAATTGTAACTTCTGGCGAGAACTTGTTGATATTCCGGTGGGAAGGAGGGTTCAGGGGAGGGGGTTGGTATGGGCCAACTTAACAGTTGACCTGGCTGCTCCGAGAGGAGCGCCAGGTACGTCTTGACCCTTCGGTGGTCAAGGACGAACCAACTGTATGCGGTCTCTTATCACAGCTTAAGAGGAAAATAGTGAGTTCGAATTCCTGAGAGCCCGGCCAGTGTTCTTTACCTGTCTGTGAGTCACCCACCAGGAGGAAGACCACACTTCACCACGACATTCTATCCCTGACGTACCTCTGACCTGAAGGACGTGATGAGTGAAGGAGAGTTATCAATATCACTTACACTCACCGGTAAAATATCATTATCACTTATTGGTATAATGACGAGTGTAAGTAATAAATACCTTTACTTTCTTTGTTTACAAGATGATGTAAGGTAACATTGATGTATTGTTGTTTTTGAAATAATATCATAAATGAACGTCACCACAGACAAAGGCTGGGTGAACGCTCGCCTGACGTAGGTTCCATAAACGTATCGGTATGGCCTGGGGGGTTACCAGAAGCTACTGACACTCTGTACTGATTATTTTTCCGTGCGGGGTCCCCGATTAGGACTCTCCACACGATAACGTGTACTGATAACTGACTGCTATTAACCTCACGACACTCACACCCGGTCAGTCACAATCAGATACGAGAAAGTTTACTTACGAATATCAGTTCAGTGCAGTACAGTATAAACAAGTACAGTAAGCCCCATATAAACACATTACAGTAACTATGTATGGTACATCCACGGTTCAGTTAACCTCACTATATTCCTAAACACCAGAGAGAGAGACTCTCACACAATAATAAAGAAAACCTCTTATTAGTAAGTCAAGCGTCACAAGGAAAAGATGACAGTCCAGTGTCAAGGCTACCGAGAACTTATCACAAGTCGACAAACATTATCAATACTAAAAGGATAACACACACACACACACTACTACTACTACTTTGCTGTCACTCGGAATCGAGTATGACGATTTATTTGCGCCGCCCATGTGCAGAGTTGTGACTAGAGACTCCCGGCAGTCATCTCTGCCTGTTCTCGTCGCCACTCGTCCGTCGCCATAGGGCTTTTGGGGTATAAGGGTTTGATGATGAGGAGGAGTATGATGAGCTGGATGATGGCTGCGCGTAAGTTGATTTATGTGGTGAGGCAGGAGCGCAGACTGTAACCACACATCTTGGCTCTCCCTTTTCCTGATCCAGTGGTGCAAGTGTTGCAACGAATGGGGAGAGGGAGAGTGGCAATGAACTGCCGATAGCCCAGTTTGTTGGGTTTCGCCTTAGCAGCCTGTCCATCATGCATTGCCTTCTTCCGCCGGTGTAGTCGTTGGGTTCCCGTGTTGGTCACCTCTTCCGCCAATACCGACGTTGGGGTCTTGTGAGAGCTCTGTAAGCAAGTCTGCCTGATGCTGGGCTCCACCACAGATTTTCGTTCGGGGTTTACTCCCGTAGCTTTATACCTACCAAGATTAATCCGTAAGGCAGCGGGGCAGTGGTTGATGGGCGCCAGGACGTATCCACATGCCGGTGGACCTATGCGCCGTCTCTCTGGGGCCCATTGTTACTCCGAGGTCCCCTGCTGGTCTGGGAGGCATCCAGTTACCGTGTGTTGCCACGAAGAGGCACAACAGGAATCTTGGTGGTGAAGCTGCTGTGTACTGGCAGGAAAAGACTTATGCAAGTTGCTTCCCTGTTCGCCACGAGGGCTAGCCAGCGGCGGTAGCTGAAAGCGAGAGGAAGCAAGCTGTGCTTGCACCTTAACACTAACATAATACTGCCACACTAGACGCATTACACCAGCCTGTGTGCACACTACACACACACACACACACACACACACACACACACACACTACATCCTTGACCACCGAAGGGTCAAGACGTACCTGGTGCTCCTCTCGGAGCAGCCAGGTCAACTGTTAAGTTGGCCCCCACACCAACCCCCTCCCCAAGTTAACCTTCACACAGTGAGGTCCCAGGTACCCAGTGATAACGGCCCGTGAGACCCAACAACAACCAGCGATGTGTTAATCCGTCTACGATAGGAAGGCCTAAGACCAAACCTCACTCATATAACACCATCTGTGAGGGAATTACTACACCACATGTCCCTCATAACACCATCTGTGAGGGAATTACTACACCACATGTCCCTCATAACACCATATGTGAGGGAAGTACTACACCACGTGAGGCCCCTCATAACACCATCTGCGAGGGAATTACTACACCACGCCAGGTCCCTCATAACACCATCTGAGGGAACTACTACACCACGTGAGTTCCTCCTAACACTATCTGGGAGGGAGTTACTACACTACGAGTTTGCTTTTCAACACCTACATTAATCTGTATGTTCACTGTATGTTCCTTTACCTTTCTCTAATGAAGGCTTTTGTTAAACCACCAATGTATGCAATAAGTCATTTATGTCCAATGTATATTTTCAGCCTTCGGGCTGCAGAATTTTTTTCAATAAACCGTTAATTATTATTATTATTATTATTATTACACACACACACGAGGCAATCAATCATACGGTGTTCATGAACTCTCTCTTCTGAACATTTCCTCCCTAAATATATCGACGCGACATTTTGAAGACTAACATATACAGTACATCTTGGAAATTACTAAATGCACCTTGGTAATTCACATACGCATTTAGCAGAATAACGCAGGGTACATATCTTCCAGGATCTAAAACCTTGACGTTGCCTAGTCGTATCCTACCTACGGGCGGCGGAGCGTCACTTTTCACGTACCATGAGGCCTAACTACACCTACCACAAGCCCCGCCCTCCCACGCTCTAAACCTGTCTGAACAGTCTCAAATACTCGCATGGTTTAATTTTTTCTTCCGTAACTATGCGCTAAAGAGAGCATCTATTTATGCTAAAATCTCCGTACACTTTTAATGTCATTACTAGTCGCCTCTGTGTTGTACCTTACATGAACCAGTTAGATTAGATTATCACATTACCAGTTAACGCGGGAAAATATAACGAATTCCTGTGGATATCAGCCCTTAAAGCAGCATTCTTGGGCTACCTTTTAACTCGACTTACTATTTACCGCCATTTGTACTTGTATAACTAAATATTTATGTACACTCTGAATCAATAATGTTATCTAGTTTGTATAGCTACACAGTTTATGCACAGCGAGAGAATTTGGCCGAAGTATAATGAAACTTAACACAATGACCCCTTTCTAAGGTTCCACAGGCCTACCACCTGTTTATGGGCTCCTCCACACATGCCTGAGTCGACTAGCTTAAACGTTCAGTTGTATGTTGGTCAAAACTTCTCTAAGATAATGTACTTTATTCTCTCACTGTACAGCCTGAAACAATATGAATTTACTGACTCACTATCTATCCACTTAACGACTCTTCATGAACCTGGACTCCACTTTTAATTCCGGGTTCCCTGGAGTAAGTCCGTCGCCACATACCATCAGGCGCTGGCAGTCCATCATCACATAAATATTGAAGTGATAACCGTGGTAACATTATGAGATGTTCTTATTACCACCATGCTATTGTACTATTCCAGATGTTACTAAATGTTACATAATACTTCCTTGAGATAAATGTACAGTATATATCAGGTGCCTAATAGAGAGCTCTGGTTCTCAACTGGCTCAGCCATGTTAATATTGTTATTATTATCCACTCTGTATCTGTGTTTTTATGGCTAAATAAACTGTTTCAATTCAATTCAATTCACCTTCCCCTGTAGTCAATAACGGCAGAAGTTTCTAAAAAATCGCCATAAACATCACCTCAACCTTTAACTGGTGAGGGAGCGTTATATGGCTATGGTGGTAAAGCTTCTGTTGTGAATACTATACTGGATAAGTAATAATTAACGGTTTATTGAAAGACCTTGGCAGCCAAAAGGCTGAAAATATACAGTATGTGTGTGTGTGTGTGTGTGTGCGTATGTGTGTATGTGTGTAAGACTTCATTATAAAGTCAATGTTATCTTAGGCTGACGGTTAGGTAAGTCGGTCTCGCCAGACATCCTTCTCCCTGCCCTCCTCCTCCCCCAGTACGTCTCCAGTTCCCCCTGTACTACATCAACACGGTGTCATATTTTACCCCTCAACCTCAATAATTCGGTGTTGTCTTCTACCTCAAGGTCAGCGGTGTGAGGAGGTTTTCTTCACCTTCAAGGCCTCAGGTGTGGACAGTCTTCCCCCGAGACCGTAACTGAACTGCCCCCTGTGCTGAGTGGAGGAGTTACCCCCCCATCCATCCCCCATGACCCCACTGTGTGAAGGCCCTCATTATCTTCTATTCTACGCAGATCTGATCTGCCGGCCACATGTCTACCGGATGTTATACTTAACCCCAACCGGCGGACGACCCTTATCCTACGGGTACCCAAACCTGCGGACTCCATTCTGCGGAACCCCCCATCCTGCGGACACCCCCAACTTACGGACACCCCAATCCTACGGACATACCCTAATTTCCCAAGGTCTTCCCATGTCCCCACGACCCAAACACTCTCAAACACAATATAACAAACCACAACACAACATACAACCACAAAACAGCATACAACCACAACCCAGCATACAATAATTCAACCGCAACACAACAAAAAAACATACAATCATAACACATCATACAACAAACCACAACACATCATACAACAAACCACAACACAACATACAATAAACCACAACACATCATACAACAAACCATAACACATCATACAACAAACCACAACACAACATACAACAAACCACAAGACATCATACAACAAACCACAACACATCATACAACAAACCACAACACATCATACAACAAACCACAACACAACATACAATAAACCTACAACAACACATCATGTACAACAAACCACAACACAACATACAATAAACCACAACACATCATACAACAAACCATAACACATCATACAACAAACCACAACACATCATACAACAAAACCATAACACATCATACAACAAACCACAACACATCATACAACAAACCACAACACAACATACAATAAACCACAACACATCTGTACAACAAACCACAACACAACATACAATAAGCCACAACATCTTCACAACAAACCACCAACACATCATACAACAAACCACAACACATCGCCGCAACAAAGCCACAACCACATCCCCGCACAACAAACCTGACACATCATGCTCGACCACAACACATCTTTAACTTGACCCACAACACAACATGCAATAAACCACAACACATCATACAACCAAACCACAACCCCACAACTATACGTAAACCACAACACATCATACAACAAACCACAACACATCATGTACAACAACCACAACACAACACTGAAATAAACCACAACACATCATACAACAAACCACAACACAACATACAATAAACCACAACACGCTCATACAACAAACTGCAACACATCATACAACAAACCACAACACATCATACCAACAAACCACAACACATCATACAACAAACCACAACACATCATACAACAAACCACAACACATCCTGCAACAAACCACAACACATCGCCACAGCAAACCATAACACATCATACAACAACCACAACACATCATGCAACAACCACAACACATCATGCAACAAACCATAACACATCATACCCAACAAACCACAACACATCATGCAACCAAACCACAACACATCATACAGCAAACCACAACACATCATACAACAAACCACAACACATCATGCAACAAACCACAACACAACATACAACAATGCAGCATCATACAACAAACCACAACACCACATGCAGCAAACCACAACACATCATACAACAAACCACAATACTTCATACAATAAACCACAACACATCATACAACAAACCACAACACATCGTACAACAAACCACAACACATCGTACAACAAACCACAACACAACATACAACAAACCACAACACATCATACAACAAACCACAACACATCATACAACAAACCACAACACATCATACAACAAACCACAACACATCATACAACAAACCACAACACATCATACAACAAACCACAACACATCGTACAACAGAGCACAACACATCATACAACAAACCACAACACATCATACAACAAACCACAACACATCATACAACAAACCACAACACATCGTACAACAAACCACAACACAACATACAATAAACCACAACACATCATACAACAAACCATAACACATCAGCATAAACAAACCACAACACATCATAATAACAAACCACAACATTATCATGGCAACAAACCATAACACATCTTTTTCAAACAAAACCACAACACCACAACACCACATACAAAAAAAACCACAACACATCATACAACAAACCACAACACCACATACAACAAACCACAACACATCATACAACAAACCACAACACATCATACAACAAACCACAACACATCATACAACAAACCAGAACACATCATACAACAAACCACAACACATCATACAACAAACCACAACACATCATACAACAAACCACAGCACATCATACAACAAACCACAACACATCATACAACAAACCACAACACATCGTACAACAGAGCACAACACATCATACAACAAACCACAACACACACAAACATAACAAACACAACACATCATACAACAAACCACAACACAAACATACAACAAACCACAACACATCATACAACAAACCACAACACATCGTACAACAAACCACAACACATCATACAACAAACCACAACGCATCATACAACAAACCACAACACAAACATACAACAAACCACAACACATCATACAACAAACCACAACACATCATACAACAAACCACAACACATCATACAACAAACCACAACACATCGTACAACAAACCATAACACAAACAAAGTCACTCAAGTCTTGTATATTTGAAACTCGCTACAGTTCATTAATAAATCTTCATCGATTCAGGAAATAAAAAACTTGAGTGGTTAAGACACGTGTTTACTAACTTGTTTCGTCAACCACGTCGCTTACACAGTTACCTTGGATGATCAGGTGTTATGGGATCCCGAAAGTTAAATACCCTCTTCCCTCTAAACTGCTGATGTAACGATGCTTCTAATTGGCTAAGATATTATCAAAACTACACCAATTAGATGCTTTCTCTCTGCTCTATGTATTCCTATCATCGCCACAGTCGCTTCATATTTGGGGTCAGTGAGTTTAATACCCTCTTGAAGGTCACTACCACGAGACCAACAACAAACTCATTATGACGCTTAAGACTTGATGAAGTAATTTGATCAAACTGGTTTGAACTAATTATATGCCTTGTTAGGTCGATGAAAGTTGACAGATCAAGTGATGTTAACGAGGTCAGTGCAGTAGATCACCCCCCCACCCCTCAGCCACAAGTGCCGGGTTCTGGATTCATAAAGATTACTTAATTACAAAGACTTCAAACCTTTGATTAAAATGTCATCGTGCTCAAGGGATTAATTATCTTTTTAAATCCCAAATTCGGAAGACAAATATAAATCAAGAATCATCGGAAATTTAAACAACACGAGAATGGAATTAAGACTCACAAGAGCTCCACCTGTATTGTTGTTGTAGGTAATTAAACACATCACTATCCCCATCATCTGACTACAACAAGGTTTCATAATGCAAAGACAAGAAATGTTTACATAAATTTTCACCATCGTAATGTTTTTTTTTTAAATCAAATGCATGCCTGACTCCATGTTAACGTGTGTCAATCTGTCTCAATGTGTGTGCCAATAAATGCATGAAAATGAGTTTTAGCTAAAACAATTAGTTGACACGAAAGAACACTCATATAAATACACAAAGAAAAAGTTCGTCTTAATCTTTGTACTTATTTCATCCCTCTGCCAATAACTGGTGTTTACTATCATAACAAATGTTTGGTCAATACTAATGTGTAGTCAAGTGGGAGGGACTGTCCTAGCTACACCCAACACTCGAACTCTTTCATCATGGGAACACCCTGACTACTCTTGTGAATAAGATTAGGAGTCTACATACGTCTCAGAAAGTTCTGCCAAGACAACATTGCTAGATCCAGTTGCTACTTGAACCAAGCGCTACAACAACAGAGGCTTGAATATACTACAAACACTTCTCCAAGACATGACGCAAGGCGGGTCTCAACACACACTTGACACTGTCAAGGTTCCACTGTGACAAATTATACTCAGTTTCTCTCTTCACTCACACAATCAGGGGTCCAGATTCTCATATGTACTTACGATACTTTTATTTTTCCCTTAACTTGATATATGATTATTTAATTTTGTTGTTTCGGTTCAGTTTCAATATTATTTCCAGGTCGCCATTTGTGCAGTATGAGGTCCGGTCTCTTATCTCATTAAGCAGGGAAATAAACATACGATCCTTCTGAGAATCCTGAACAGGTTAACAACTGTAGTCTGGTGACCATGACCACCTCTACATCAACGTCAACATCTGTCTAATTCAGTCATATATTTTCATGCTGCCTCTCACCACCATCATCACCACCACGCTGTATAGTGTCATTACATCTACCTTCACTATATAGTATTATCTCTGGACCTATTCTACCAGTAACTGAACAAACATTACGATTGTGTTCAGGAGTCACATCAGCGGTTCAAGTTTTGTTAGCCAGGATCTTCGACTATTTTCCAGGTATTAATAGTAATTATCTCACCTGTGTACACGTCTGGAGGCTGGCTTTTCCAGGTTCATTTTTCATTCTCAGATTATTGTTTGTTTTAAATCGGACATAGTTCATTTATTATTATTATAGTACTTATATAACTATTAACATGACTATCATTACTAGACAACTATTATTATTGTTGTTGTTAAGATTAACAATACACTATGACCAATACCACTATTATCATCACCATGACCATGAACAAATTGACACCATCATCACCATCGCTAAGAACACACTGATACCACCATCTTAACCACGAAGACACTGTTACCATCACCATTATCACCATGAATAAACTGATCACCACATATCCCTATTGTATACAGGATATTGATGAAACTTCTGACCACACTAGCCAACAGCGAGAGAAATAGACTGCCATCCACTTCTTGATGTTAGGTAAGTAAGTGTAGGTGATGACGCGGAAGCTGTTCTTACGATAATAACACAAAATATCACGAATGAAATTAACACATCACAGAAGGTCACTCAGCTTTACCAACAAAGATGAAACACAAATTATCCTCTTCCGCTGTGATGAACTGAACCAATAAGGACAAACAAACACTAGGAAAATTCATCAGGACACGTGCGGGGTACACATGAGCTGTACTCAAACACCAGCGCCATACTGCCGGCCAAATACCATAAGAAAAATATGAGATACTGCCGGGAAAACCTGAAGTCGGATATCGTATGACAAACTGCGTCTTATTTGTTGTGAATAATTCTGACGCGCCATGAAGACTGAAAATATAAAAAAAAATTGTTGTTTTTATCCATTATATGTACAGTATATTATGGATATATATTTACTTCTATTTACTTTTAAGAGATAATAAAGGTTAAAAATATTTTCATTTCTCCATTAAAGTATATGAATATTTTCAATATTTTCAATTCTCAGAGTATTTTTTCCATGCTTCCAAGGTCGATAATTATGATGCGGAGTGACGGCGTCTCCGCCTGCTCAAGTCTCTTCAGCCACACACGAAGTATGTACTGTACTCTAAGTATTTGCTCAGTAAGATGAGGAGAATTTAACTGATTATAAACTACTAAAAAGTGCTTAAGTGACACAGAACCTTTTTGGATGGAACAAAAAAATATTTAAGTAACTTTTTCATCGCAAACTATATTACCTTCCATGAATCATTGACATTGTTAAGTTCTCGAGTTAATGAGCTGCCACTTAGAGATGATGAACAGGGATCATTGCATTAAGGTATATTTCTGAAATGGAATAATCACTAAAAACCAAAATTTACAGACTATGCCAGAAAATACGAAATATACATCACATGATAATATTTTTTCTAGAGTTAAACCATCGAACACAGGATTATTTACCGGTACAAACATGCGATGAAACTTTCCATGAAACTGGTGTAGAAATTCTTATCATTATCAGATTTATTAATAAAATTTTAGCATCACTACCACCACCAATCACTATCACAACAGCTACCACGTCTGATAAAGCTTGGCTCGCCCACATACCAATCAGCGGGCAGTTCTCCAGCTCTAATCCAACAATAGCGAGCTTTGCCAAGGTGACCAACCCCACAACACCAAATCAACAGCGCCAACAGTAACATAACAAACCGCATTGACATCAACAACAACACAACAGAAACAACGATAATGGCGCCAACGACAACAGAAACAACGATAATGGCGCCAACGACAACAGAAACAACGATAATGGCGCCAACGACAACAGAAACAACGATAATGGCGCCAACGACAACAGAAACAACGATAATGGCGCCAACGACAACAGAAACAACGATAATGGCGCCAACGACAACAGAAACAAATAATGGCGCCAACGACAACAGAACAACGATAATGGCGCCAACGACAACAGAACAGATAATGGCGCCAACGACAACAGAAACAACGATAATGGCGCCAACGACAACAGAAACAACGATAATGGCGCCAACGACAACAGAAACAACGATAATGGCGCCAACGACAACATAAACAACGATACTGACGCCAACAATAACAGAAACAACGGTATTGGCACCATCACCAACAACAGAAACGACGGTACATGATAGATTACTAGCACCATTATCACCATCACTACCTCTAAACACCACCACTGCTAGCATCAAACAACAGCGACCACTCGCACCAGAATCCACACCACCACTAGCGCTAGCAACGCCCTTCACCCCTCCCACCTAGAGTGTTTATACAGCTAACTGATACCAAGATAAATACTTTTTCCACAAACCTGAAGATGAGGCGGGACAGGCGATGTGTGGTCATGTACATAAGAACATAAGAACATAAGAAAGTGGGATACTGCAGGAGGCCGACTGGCCCATACAGGGCAGATCCCTTTCACACCCATCCCAGCACTTCCATGTGCCTATCCAACTTCGTCTTGAAGCTCCCTAGCGTCCCCGATCCTACTATAGCACTCGGTAGTCTATTCCACATATCCACAACTCTATTTCCAAACCAGTGCTTGCCTATATCCTTTCTGAATCAGATTTATCTAATTTAAAGCCATTTGTTCTAGATTATTTCGTTATTACTGAGCTTCAGAACATCTTCCATTTACCCTTGTTAATCACCCACCCCACTTGTACACACCTCTATCATATCTCCCCTAACTCTACGCCTCTCTAATGAATGTAAGCCTAAAGCTTTTCAGTCTTTCTTCATATAAGAGTTTCCTAATATTATGGATCATTTTTGTCATTCTTCTTTGTACTCTCTCCAAAGAGAATCTATGTCCATTCTATAATAAGGACACCAGAACTGAACCGCATAATCCATGTGTGGCCTCACTAATGCTAGGTAAGTTTTCAAGATAACGTCAGCAGTTCTGTTACTGCAGACCTAGATACATGAACCCAAGAATCCTGTTGTTTGCCTTATTTGCGAACGCTAATACGTGTTTTTCTAGGTTTTCAAGTCGTTTGCTAACAAATACACCTAGATCTTTTTCACACAGCACACACACACACACACACACACACGCGCACGCGCACGCACACACACACACACACACACACACACACACACACACACACACAGTTTGTAGGTTAAAACACCACTATTAACTCAACCCTGTAAATAAACTTGCCAACTATGCTTTAATTTCTGAATGACCTTCAATTCCTATAAATAATCCCACACTATAATGTTAATGTATAAACAAGATTAATAAGACGTGCAAGAATCAGCTACGCGGACTGTGTCAAGATAAGGTACTCGGTCAATGCCCTGGGTACACCGCTATCACTCCTTTTGGTGCCAGACAGACAGACAAACAGACAGACAGACATACACAACGTCGCAAGCTCATTAAAAGGGGAAAAGAGTTCTCAATTATGGTTATTTTGGTTTCTAATAAGATTCCCTCAAATTAAACTATATTTTTTTAATTAAAGAACTTGGATGTGTTAGTGGGGAAGGGAGGGGGGATGGTAGAGGGGAAGGAGGGGGTTTGTGGAGAAGGAGGGAGGGGATTGATAGAACATGAGAACATAAGAAAATACGGAGTCTGCAACAGGCCGGTTGGCCTGTGCACGGCAGCTCCTGTCGAGAGTTACTACCACTCTCTATCATCCATGAATCTATCTAGCCTCCTTTTAAAACTGTACAGCGCTCCAGCACTTACTACAAAGTTGCTAAGCTTGTTCCACTCGTCCACCACCCTATTTGTGAACCAGTTCCTTCCTATCTCCCTCCTAAACCTAAACTTATCCAACTTAAATCCGTTGCTACGAGTCCTATCCTGCTCGGATATTATAAGAACTTTATCTATATCGCCTTTATTGATTCTTTTCACCCACTTAAATACTTCTATCATATCTCCCAGCACTCTTCGTCTTTCTATGGAATGCAAGTTTAGTTTCTTTAACCTATTTTGATATGGAAGGTTCCTAAGTCCCGGAATCATTTTCGTCATTCTTCGCTGCACCGACTCCAGTGAACTGATATCCATTCTATAATAAAGGCACCAGAACTGATCCGCATAATCGAGGTGTGGCCTGACTAGCGCAAGATAATATAGTTGCAATAAGACCTCTGCACTCTTATTACTTACACTTCTAGATATAAAACCTAATACTCCGTTAGCCTTGTTTCGAACATTAACGCACTGTTTTCTAGGCCGTAGGTCCGGACTTACAAGTACCCATAAGTCTCTTTCACAGGTCGACTTCTCTAGGTTGATAATGAAGTAGGAGGGAGGGGGTTTATGGAGGAGGAGGAGGGAGCTTGTAGTGGAGGAATGAGGAGGGGGTTGGTAGTTGTGGTGGTGGTGGTGAGGGAGGGTTGTAGTGGTGGTGGTGAGGGGGGTTGGTAGTGGTGGTGGTGAGGGAGGGGGTTGTTAGTTGTGGTGGTGGTGGTGAGGGAGGGGGGGGGGTTGGTAGTTGTGGAGGAGGATGTAGGGGAGGAAGGAGAACACAACATAGAGCCAGCGTGCTAAGAGTACACAGGACTGACGGCTGCCTCATACATCATGTTGATAGCTGCACCTCCTCCACACCCTACCTCCCTCCTCTTCCTCTCTCACTTCCTCCACTACCCTCTCACTATCCCTCATCTCCGTATAAGTTCCGTCTATCCATCACCCCAGTTCCCAACCACACTATCCATCCCACCCTCCCCAACATCCAACAAGCAGGGAGAAGGTACACAAACTGGTGTTCACACTAACTGGCTCCACAACAACATGTCACTCAACAAAACACAGTGAGTCACGTTCTAGCGTTTACAGTCCATCTATTGGGTACACTGTCAGTTTGTCCCTACACGCTCCTGGCTATTGATAACTTGAGTTTCTGATGAAAGACAATGAAGATAAATTATTAAAATAAGTATAAGATCGTTTAACCGACTAGGCGAATACGATTGTGTAGATTGCTAAACATGCAATTCGAATTCTTACAAAGTTATTGCATTACTGGACAAAATTTTTGCAAAATTTAAAAATTCGTGGAAAATTCTTATTAGTATATACTGTAAATAAATTTAATATTTTCATTGTGCAAATTATTTCAGATAACATTCTCAAAAAAGAAGATAATGACGAAACAAAGCTAACTCAGTACTAGGGTTCATACCTAGCAGCGTTAGTAACAGGAGAAGTGATGTTATCTTAGATCTGTTCTTGCGTGTGTGAGACCTCACTTATTATGCGGTTCAGTATTGGTCACCGTACTATAGAATCAATGCTTATTCTTTAGAGACCATTCAGAAGAGGATGGCAAAGTTAATCGCTGGCATTAGGGTATAGAGACAGACTAAGAAAACTGAATTTGCATTCTCTTGAAAGACGATACAGGTATGATCGAAGTGCATAAATGCAAGCTGAGGTTAAACAATGGTGATACAACTAAGGTCGCCCCCCAGGCCCCGGTGTGGGTCAGTGACCTGTGCCCGGGTGGGCTAATCCCCGTAAAAAAGAAAGAAAAAAGTATTTAAACAGCTAATTGTCTAATTGACACAAATTATACATTAAGCGAGAATAAGTTCGCAAACACCATCATTAATTCGAAATCGCTGGAAGCGTCATATAAAGGTTAGGTAGATATAATATGAGTGATTTATGTTGTGTGTGTATAGACAGGGCTGCCTAAGTATGAGCCAATGGTCCCACTGCAGTTTACCTTACTCTTCCGGTCTTATGACAGCGAGGCTTGGTGAGCGGTGGGTCATGAAGCTGCAAAACAGCGTTCGTCGCACCCTTCAAAGCCCAAAGTCTGTAATTTTATTTTTTGTGTTCCAGAATAAAGACGAAGAAAGCGTAACCCGGGGCAAGATGGGGACCATAAACCCCACTTAAGAAAATCCAGGGAATTTCCATAAAACGACTCCACAAGACCAGAGTGGCTCTAGCGGCCTCTGTGACCCACATTCTCAAAGCATTCGTTTGATACATTCTATTTAGTTATTGTGGGTAAGAGAGACCGTCTAGTTATATCAGCCTCAAATGCAAACAGGGAAACCGAGATGTAAACAGGGAAACCAGATACCAGATGAACAACGATGCCATAGAGAAATCCGACTGCGAGAGAGATTTAGGAGTAATGATAAGTAGGAACCTTAAGCCAAGTAAACAATGTGTTTTTGCTCGTAACAAGGCTAATAAAGTACTTGGGTTCATACAAAGGAGTGTTAGTTACAAGACTAGCGAGGTCATCCGAAAACTGTATCTTGCTCTTGTGAGACCACACCTGGATTACGCAGTTCAGTTCTGGTCACCGTATTACAGAATGGATATAGAATCCTTGGAAAGAATTCAGAGGAGAATGACAAGACTAATCCCGGGCATTAGGAACCTTGAGTATAGAGACAGGTTAAAGCATCTTAATTTGCACTCCCTCGAGAGACGTAGAGCGAGGGGCGACCTGATAGAGGTGTACAAGTGGAAGGCAGGGCTAAACAAAGGGGACATTACAAAGGTACTCAAACTATCCAACCAGGAGCGAACTCGTAACAATGGTTTTAAATTAGACAAATTTAAATTTAGGCGGGAAATAGGTAAACACTGGTTTGGAAACAGAGTAGTGGATGAATGGAACAAGTTACCAAATATCATCATTAACTTGAATACGCTGAATAGCTTCAAACATAGGTTGGATGCTTATATGAGCAATAGGGGTTGGGTGTAAACGGGACTGCCCAGTATGAGCCAATAGGCCCGCTGCAGTTTCCTCCATTCTTATGTTCTTATGTTTAACTGTCTCACGCAGAATTAGTGGGCATCTTTGTGCTACTTGCCTCAGTGAAATAGTTGGTTACGTTCTTACATCACACGGAGGGAAATTAACATAAGAACATAAGAAAATAAGGAGTCTGCAATAGGCCGGTTGGCCTGTGCATGGCAGCTCCTGTCGGGAGTTACAACAACTCTCTATCATCCATGAATCTATCTAGCCTCCTTTTGAAACTTTCCACAGTTCCAGGACTTACTACAAAGTTGGTAAGCTTGTTCCACTCGTCCACCACCCTATTTGTGAACCAGTTTCTTCCTATCTCCCTCCTAAACCTAAACTTATCCAACTTAAATCCGTTGCTCCGAGTCCTATCCTGCTCGGATATTACAAGAACTTTATCTATATCCCCTTTATTGATTCCTGTCACCCACTTAAATACTTCTATCATATCTCCCCGCACTCTTCGTCTTTCTAAGGAATGCAAGTTAAATTTCTTTAATCTATCCTGATATGGAAGGTTTCTAAGTCCCGGAATCATTTTCGTCATTCTTCGCTGCACCGACTCTAGTGAATTGATATCCATTCTATAATAAGGGCACCAGAACTGAACCGCATAATCGAGGTGCGGCCTGACTAGCCCAAGATATAGTTGCAATAAGACCTCTGCACTCTTATTACTTACACTTCTAGATATAAAACCCAATACTCTGTTTGCCTTATTTAGAACATTAATGCACTGTTTTCTAGGCCATAGGTCCGGGCTTACACATACCCCTAGGTCTCTTTCACAAGTCGACTTCTCTAGGTTGATGTTGATAAGGCTGTATACATTGTCAGTATTTGTTCTTCCAATATTAAATACGCTGCACTTGCTGGTGTTGAATTTCATTTGCCATTTTTCAGACCACCCCTGCAGTTTATTTAGATCCTCCTAAAATGCATTTGCATCCTGCCCTGAATTAATCTGCCGCACTATTTTGGTGTCATCCGCAAACTTGCTTATGTCACTGCTGATCCCAGTATCTAGATCGTTTATGTAGATTATGAACAAGAGTGGGCCTAGTACTGACCCCTGGGGAACCCCACTGGTTACACGGCCCCACTCAGATTTAACACCATCTACGCTGACCCTCTGCGTTCTATCGGTGAGCCATGATTTTATCCAATTTAAAACTTTCCCTTCGATACCATGAGCCTTAATTTTTCTCAGAAGCCTCTGATGCGGTACTCTGTCAAATGCTTTGCTAAAGTCTAAGTAAATAACATCGTAATTTTCGTCATTTTCTACTACCCCGAAGACTTTCCTAAAAAACGTCAGCAGATTTGTTCGACAAGATTTTCCCTTTGTAAACCCATGTTGCGAATCGTAGATTAATTTGCTTTTCTCTAAATGCGATCGGAAGCTATCTGCTATAATTGATTCAAAAAATTTCCCCACTACTGATGTCAAACTGATCGGCCGGTAATTTGACGCTGATGCTCTGTCTCCCTTTTTGAATGTGGGTACTACATTTGCCTGTTTCCACAAGTCTTGTACAACTCCGGTGTCTAATGATTTTGTAAATAAATTTACAAGGGGTCCGCTAATCTGTTCCCTACACTCTTTCAAGACTCGAGGGAAAATTTCGTCCGGCCCTGGGGATTTTGTCATTTTTAGTTTATTTATCCTCTTAAGAACATCCTCTTTTCTGATAAGTGATATTCTTTAATTTCTCTTCTTCCTTTCCCCTAAATATCAGTTCCATCTCTGGAATTTCCTCGCGAATTTCTTCTGTGAAAACTGATAAGAAGTAGTTGTTCAATGCTTTGCTTATTTCTTCACTGCCATTTATCACTTCTCCCCTCCCTGACTTTAAAGGCCCAACTTTGTCCTTGACTTTTGTTCTATATACCTGGAAAAATCCCTTGGGATTCGCCTTGGATTCGCTTGCTATTTTGACTTCATAGTCTCTCTTTGCTTTCCTTACATTTTTCTTAACAGTCCTAGATAGTTCATTATACTTATTTCTGAGCTGCTCCTGCCCTCCCTTTAATTTCTTATAAATTCCTTTCTTTATTCCTATGTCATGTTTAAGTTTTCTGGTCATCCACCTTGGCTCATTCTTATTTGACCTAATTTTTCTGTATGGTATATTTTGTTCTTGTGCTTTATGTAGTATACTAGTGAATATATTATAATCATGATCAATTGTTGTGTCTTCTATGACCTCACCCCTTCCTACTGGGGACTGACGTGACTGTTCCCAGGTGACCTCACCTAGGTACCTTCTTAATCCCTGATAATCCGCCAACCGAAAGTTTGGGACTCTGACCATATTGTCATTGTTTTTTGTTTCCCAATTTAGGGTGAACCTGATTTCTCTGTGATCACTGTTACCTAGTTCTTCCCCTACTGTGATATCTCTGATAATATTTTCTTTATTTGTTAATACTAGGTCTAATATATTGTCACCTCTAGTAGGTTCTGTAATTAGTTGTTTCAAAAAAATGTCCTGTACTGCGTCTTGGAAGTCTTCAGATTCATAGTCACCTACAATGTTGTCCCAGTCAATATTTCTGAAGTTGAAATCCCCTATAATGCACAGGTTGTTGTATCTTGCTGCCCTACTCATTTCCTGCTATATGGGCTGAGCTGCTTCTTTGCCCAGACTTGGGGGCCTGTAAATCACTCCCATAGTTAATTTTTCTCTTCCTTCCGCAATTTCTACCCATACAGACTCGGTTCCCATTTCACCCTTTATTGAATTATTAATACAACATTTTACTGTATCCTTGACGAAGAGTGCGACACCTCCCCCCTTCCTACCTTCCCTGTCCTTGTGAAAAAGGTTAAGAACATAAGAAAATAAGAAAATAAGGAGTCTGCAATAGGCCGGTTGGCCTGCGCATGGCAGCTCCTGTCGAGAGCCACTACCACTCTCTATCATCCATGAATCCATCTAGCCTCCTTTAGAAACTTTCCAGAGTTCCCGCACTTACTACAAAGTTGCTCAGCTTGTTCCATTCGTCTAAAACCCTATTTGTGAACCAGTTTCTTCCTATCTCCTTCCTAAACCTAAACTTATCCAACTTGAATCCGTTGCTCCGAGTCCTATCCTGCTCGGATATTATAAGGACTTTATCTATATCCCCTTTATTGATTCCTTTCACCCTCTTAAATACTTCTATCATATCTCCCCGCACTCTTCGTCTTTCTAGGGAATGCAAGTTAAGTTTCTTTAACATATCCTGATATGGAAGGTTTTTAAGTCCCGGAATCATTTTTGTCATTCTTCGCTGCACCGACTCTAGTAAATTTATATCCATTCTATAATAGGGGCACCAGAACTGAACCGCATAATCGAGGTGCGGCCTGACTAGCGCAAGATATAGTTGCAATAAGACCTCTGCACTCTTGTTACTTACACTTCTAGATATAAAACCCAATACTCTGTTTGCCTTATTTCGAAAATTAACGCCTGTTTTCTAGGCTGTAGGTCCGGGCTTACAAGTACCCCTAGGTCTCTTTCACAAGTTGACTTCTCTAGGTTGATGTTGTTAAGGCTGTATACATTATAAGTATTTGTTCTTCCAATATTAAGTGCGCTGCACTTGCTGGTGTTGAATTTCATTTGCCATTTTTCAGACCACCCCTGCAGTTTATTTGGATCCTCCTGTAATGCATTTGCATCCTGCCCTGAATTAATTTGCCGCCCTATTTTGGTGTCATCCGCAAACTTGCTTATGTCACTGCTGATCCCAGTATCTAGATCGTTAATGTAGATTATGAACAAGAGTGGGCCTAGTACTGACCCCTGGGGAACCCCACTGGTTACACGGCCCCACTCAGATTTAACACCATCTACGCTGACCCTCTGCGTTCTATCGGTGAGCCATGATTTTATCCAATTTAAAACTTTCCCCTCGATACCATGAGCCTTAATTTTTCTCAGAAGCCTCTGATGCGGTACTCTGTCAAATGCTTTGCTAAAGTCTAAGTAAATAACATCGTAATTTTCGTCATTATCTACTACCCCGAAGACTTTCCTAAAAAACGTTAGCAGATTTCTTAGACAAGATTTTCCCTTTGTAAACCCATGTTGAGAGTCGTAGATTAATTTGCTTTTCTCTAGATGAGATCGGATGCTATCCGCTATAATTAATTCAAGAAATTTCCCCACTACTGACGTCAAACTGATCGGCCGGTAATTTGACGCTGATGCTCTGTCTCCCTTTTTGAATATGGGTACTACATTTGCCTGTTTCCACAAGTCTGGCACAACTCCAATGTCTAATGATTTTGTAAATAAGTTTACCAGGGGTCAGCTAATCTGTTCCCTACACTCTTTCAAGACTCGAGGGAAAATTTCATCCGGCCCTGGGGATTTTGTTTTCTTTAGTTTATTTATCTTCTTAAGAACATCCTCTTTTCTGATAGTGATATTCTTTATTTTCTCTTCTTCCTTTCCCATAAATATCAGTTCCACCTCTGGAATTTCATCACAAATTTCTTCTGTGAAAACTGATAAGAAGTAGCTGTTCAATGCTTTGCTTATTTCTTCACTGCCATTTATCACTTCTCCCCTCCCTGACTTCAAAGGCCCAACTTTGTCCTTGACCTTTGTCCTATATACCTGGAAAAATCTCTTGGGATTCGCCTTGGATTCTCTTGCTATTTTGATTTCATAGTCTCTCTTAGCTTTCCTTGCATTTTTCTTAACATTCCTAGATAGTTAATTATACCTATTTCTGAGCTGCTCCTCCCCTCCCTTTAATTTCTTATATATTCCTTTCTTTATTCCTATGTCATGTTTAAGTTTTCTGGTCATCCACCTTGGCCCATTCTTATTTGACCTAATTTTTCTGTATGGTATATTTTGTTCTTGTGCTTTATGTAGTATACTAGTGAATATATTATAGTCATGATCAATTGTTGTGTCATCTATGACCTCACCCCTTCCTACTGGGGACTGACGTGACTGTTCCCAGGTGACCTCACCTAGGTACCTTCTTAACCCCTGATAATCCGCCAACCGAAAATTTGGGACTCTGACCATATTGTCATTGTTTTTCGTTTCCCAATTTAAGGTGAACCTGATTTCTCTGTGATCACTGTTACCTAGTTCTTCCCCTACTGTGATATCACTGATAATATTTTCTTTATTTGAAAATACTAGGTCTAATATATTGTCACCTCTAGTAGGTTCTGTAATTAGTTGTTTCAAAAAATTGTCCTGTACTGCGTCTAGGAAGTCTTCAGATTCATAGTCGCCTACAATGTTGTCCCAGTCAATATTTCTGAAGTTGAAATCCCCCATAATGCATAGGTTGTTATATTTTGCTGCCCTACTCATTTCCTGCCATATGGGCTTGAGCTGCTTCTTTGCCAAGACTTGGGGGCCTGTAAATCACTCCCATAATTAGTTTTTCTCTTCCTTCCGTGATTTCTACCCATACAGACTCGGTTCCTATATCACCCTTTATTGAATTATTAATACAACATTTTAATGTATCCTTGACGAAGAGTGCGACCCCTCCCCCCTTCCTACCTTCCCTGTCCTTGTGAAAAAGGTTATACCCTTCTATGTGGTATTCCGATAAAAAAATTTTGCTCGCCAGATGCATCCAAGTTTCGGTGATTGCTATGACGTCTACATTCTCGGTACATACAACCGCTCTCAGCAAGTCTATTTTATTTCTATTGCTCCTACTGTTTGTATAGTATACATTTAAACCTACCCTTCCCTGGTCCTGTTTTACCCCTTGTCCTGAGTAACTAATTTTACTTCCCAGGACCTGCTTGTTTTTTGACTACCACTTACCCCGACCTCTCTCTACTGGCGAAACCCCCCCTTTGGAGTGACAATTTCACGCTCCAGGGATGCAGACAACGTCTTTACCCCTGCACGAGACAAGTGTACTCCGTCACGACTGTACAGGTAGTCGTTGCCATAGAATCGTTGCCAGCTATCAATGAATGCCCAACCATTGTTTGCACAATGTTTTTCCAGTCGGCAATTTATAGCAATTGCCCTGGACAGCCATTCACGACCAACCCCTCTTCTAGGCAAGACACCACATACTATCGGGATCCCTCCCCTATCTCTAATCTTCCCCAGCGCCTCCCTATACCTCTTGAAAAGTTCCTCACTCCTAACCTTTCCTATGTCGTTTCCTCCCACACTAAGACACACTACTGGATTGGTACCCTCCCCTGACAAAACCCTGTCTAACCTCTCAGCTACATGGCCTATCCCAGCCCCAGGAAAACACACCCTAGTCCTACGTTTCCTATCTCCTGTACAAAAAGTCCCATCTAAAAACCTCACCTGGCTGTCCCCAACTACCACGACCTTACCTCTGGGCAGGGTTTGCACAACTGCCCTTTCCTCCACCTGCACAACACTTTCCTGCCTCTTCTCTTCCTCGCCAGCTTCCTCCAGCACCTGGTAGGGGTTCCTACAATCCACACCCTGGTCAGCTTTCCTGAGCCTGACCCTATTCCCCTTGGAGACAACCACTCTCCACGCCTGCTCCTCCTTCGCAGGTGTCCTGCTAGGCAGGACACCTACCTGAAGGAGTTCAGTCCTGAGGGCTTCATTTTCCCCCTTTAGAGTGTCAACCTCACTCCTGAACTGCCCCAGCTGCCTTAGCAGAGTGGCCAAGAGGTCGTCTTTCCCCACACTACTCTCCTCTTCCCCCAAGACACAAAGATCCAAGGCGGCCATTTTCCTTGGTCACTACGGGAGAACTTGGGGACACGTCCTTCTCCAAGCTGGGTCAGGTAGCAACATGAATGCATGAATCTTATAGGAACTGAAGATCAGCACTTATTGTACCGTGGCAACACAAACATCGTGAGTCCACAGCTTCAAATGTTCATACAGTGAACATCCCTTGTAGCACATATCAGACTATTTCTAAATTGTTCATTACGTTATAGCACAAGAACAACGTCCAAAATAGCATAAGCACTGAGACTAACTTAAGAGAACTAATTTACAGAGTTTAAGGAGATTGTGTGCGTTAAAGATGCTTCTTAATATTATCACCGGACGTTAGTTTTGTTTTAGCTTCAGCAAACCAACTAGTTAGGTGGAGTTTTGCACTTCCAATTACATGTACAATGCAGTAGTCAGTACTATACCCCAATGACAGCATACGAGCCTCTGAGAATCCGGGCTACGGATAGTTCCACTGCATTCATTACGACGGTTTTATTTAACAACAACACCAGCTCCTGTAAAACAGTAAACTACTCAAGCAGTCAAGGAAACACCTCTCCATTTTCCTCACTTATGGAGATCACAAATTCTGGTAATAAGCCATAAATAGTTGGAGCTCACACAACACTCAGCGTCCCTCCGCTACTGTCCCCCTGATGCTCTCAACCTTATCAATTTTTATCAAATATTGACATAATTTGTACAAGAAGTACAATGGGCAATAACGAGGGTGAGCCAAAACCCTCACCAAGACACGCCACGTGTTACCTACTAAGACCAGTGTTACCAAAACAATTACCACATTAACCTCCAGTACTAGGTCACACGTCACACTAGAACATAGAAACAGTTCAGAGCGTTTATATCACACACACACACTATCTTCCAATCCCTTTTAATTATCGTCCACTGTTTACTCCATCTCTCTCTTAGTGGAGTTTATTAACCTCATCCACTATCATAATACTCGGCCAAGAGTTTCACCAGGACAAAGAAACACAATGGGAATTCTCTATATCTCAATTATCTCTGAATCCCTTATCATCGTCCACTGAGCCCAACCACCTTCTCCCTCATCCTCACCTACTATCCAATAATCCTAATAGCCTAACCTTTAGTCACCATAGTATCTTCAGTGTATTGTATTTCACGATTAAACTCTGATTCCTCATCTGTCTTATTCCTCTGTACTTCCTCCCTCCCCCGTTACCACCATCACCACCACACACACTCCCCTTAGTAGGCGACTATGAATCTGAAGACTTCCTAGACGCAGTACAGGACAATTTTTTGAAACAACCAATTACAGAACCTACTAGAGGTGACAATATATTAGACCTAGTATTAACAAATAAAGAAAATATTATCAGAGATATCACAGTAGGGGAAGAACTAGGTAACAGTGATCACAGAAATCAGGTTCACCCTAAATTGGGAAACGAAAAACAATGACAATATGTCCAGAGTCCCAAACTTTCGATTGGCGGATTATCAGGGGTTAAGAAGGTACCTAGGTGAGGTCACCTGGGAACAGTCAGGTCAGTCCCCGGTAGGAACGGGTGAGGTCACATGTGACACAACAATTGATCATGACTATAATATATTCACTAGTATACTACGTAAAGCACAAGAACAAAATATACCATACAGAAAAATTAGGTCAAATAAGAATGATCCAAGGTGGATGACCAAAAAACTTAAACTTGACATAGGAATAAAGAAAGGAATTTATAAGAAATTAAAGGGAGGGGAGGAGCAGCTCAGAAATAGGTATACAGTAATGAACTATCTAGGAATGTTAAGAAAAATGTAATGGAAAGCAAAGAGAGACTACGAAATCAGGATAGCAAGAGAATCCAAGGCGAATCCCAAGGGAATTTTCCAGGTATAAAAAACAAAGGTCAAGGACAAAGTTGGGCCTTTAAAGTCAGGGGGGGGGGGAGTGATCGACGGCAGTAGGATATAAGCAAAGCATTGAACAGCTACTTTTTATCAGTTTTCACAGAAGAAATTCACGAGGAAATTCCAGAGGTGGAACTGATATTTAGGG
This sequence comes from Homarus americanus, assembly GCF_018991925.1. Lineage (NCBI taxonomy): Eukaryota > Metazoa > Arthropoda > Malacostraca > Decapoda > Nephropidae > Homarus > Homarus americanus. Next base: position 2,532,453 of record NW_024750852.1, read on the forward strand.
TAAAAGAAGACGAAAAATTACAGAATATCACTATCAGAAAAGAGGATGTTCTTAAGAGGATAAATAAATTAAAGAAAACAAAATCCCCAGGGCCTGATGAAATTTTCCCTCGAGTCTTGAAAGAGTGTAGGGAACAGATTAGCGGACCCCTCGTAAATTTATTTACAAAATCATTAGACACGGGAGTTGTGCCAGACTTGTGGAAACAGGCAAATGTAGTACCCATATTCAAAAAGGGAGACAGAGCATCAGCGTCAAATTACCGGCCGATCAGTTTGACGTCAGTAGTGGGGAAATTTTTTGAGTCAATTATTATAGCAGATAGCATCCGATCGCATTTAGAGAAAATCAAATTAATCTACGACTCTCAACATGGGTTTACAAAGGGAAAATCTTGTCTCACAAATCTGCTGCCGTTTTTTAGGAAAGTCTTCGAGGTAGTAGATAATGACGAAAATTACAATGTTATTTACTTAGACTTTAGCAAAGCATTTGACAGAGTACCGCATGAGAGCCTTCTGAGAAAAGTTAAGGCTAATGGTATCGAGGGGAAAGTTTTAAATTGGATAAAATCATGGCTCACCGATAGAATGTAGAGGGTCAGCGTAGATGGTGTTAAATCTGAGTGGGGCTGTGTAACCAGCGGGGTTTCCCAGGGGTCAGTACTAGGCCCACTCTTGTTCATAATTCATAATCTACATCAACGATCTAGATACTGCGATCAGCAGTGACACAAGCAAGTTTGTGGATGACACCAAAATAGGGCGGCAGATTAATTCAGGGCAGGATCCAAATGCACTACAGGAGGATTTAAATAAACTGCAGGAGTGGTCAGAAAAATGGCAAATGAAATTCAACACCAGCAAGTACAGCATACTTAATATTGGAAGAACAAATACTGTCAATGTATACAGCCTTAACATCAACCTAGAGTAGTCGACTTGTGAAAGAGACCTAGGGGTACCTGTAAGCCCGGACCTACGGCCTAGAAAACAGTGCGTTAATGTTCGAAATAAGGCAAACAGAGTATTAGGTTTTATATCTAGAAGTGTAAGTAATAAGAGTGCAGAGGTCTTATTGCAACTATATCTTGCGCTAGTCAGGCCACACCTCGATTATAAGGTTCAGTTCTGGTGCCCTTATTATAGAATGGATATCAATTCACTGGAGTCGGTGCAGCGAAGAATGACGAAAATGATTCCGGGACTTAGAAACCTTCCATATCAAGATAGGTTAAAGAAACTAAACTTGCATTCCCTAGAAAGACGAAGAGTGCGGGGAGATATGATAGAAGTATTTAAGTGGGTGAAAGGAATCAATAAAGGGGATATAGATAAAGTTCTTACAATATCCGAGCAGGATAGGACTCGTAGCAACGGATTTAAGTTGGATAAGTTTAGGTTTAGGAGGGAGACAGGAAGGAACTGGTTCACAAATAGGGTGGTGGACGAGTGGAACAAGCTTAGCAACTTTGTAGTAAGTGCTGGAACGCTGGAAAGTTTTAAAAGGAGGCTAGATAGATTCATGGATGATAGAGAGTGGTAGTAACTCTCGACAGGAGCTGCCATGCACAGGCTAACCGGGCTATTGCAGACTCCTTATTTTCTTATGTTCTTATGTTACTGCCACAGCTGGGGTAGTATTTAAGGGGGAGGGGTGAGCTGGGGTAGTAGTGGGGGGAGGGGGTGTTGGGTACTCGAGGGACGCCACATAGGGCCACCAAGACCATTAATCTGCAACAACACTCTCACAGCACCTCCCCGGCAACAGTGGTCAGCACCTACCCCAGCAACAGTGGTCAGGCCCTCCCCAGCAACCGTGGCCAGCACCTCCCCCTGCTCACCCCAGCAACAGTGGTCAACACCTCCTCCAGCAACAGTGACAAACCAGGGGTGAGAGGAGAACCGATCCCTGATGCCTGTGACATCCCTACCCCCGCTCCCCTCCCTATGTGGACAAACAAAAGGGACACACAAACACAAGCGGTTACTTAAAATACCGCCTTACATCACTATACTGTATATTGACTCTGTGTTGAGGAAACTGTTTAATAATAATAATAATAATAATAATAATAATAATAATAATAATAATAATTATAATAATAATAATAATAATAAATATTTAAGTTATAATTACAATAGCTAAAAAGTACAAACGTATCTTCAAAATGCAAACATATCAAATAAACAACAAATTAACAAATACACAATAATATAACCTGACAGAAGACCTTAACAAAAAGGTGAACAAAAGTGACTTAAAACAGACTATTCCTGAACTAAATCATTTCGACTGAGGATTGGTTGTCAATAAAGAAGTACTTGTTAAGGTAGACGGTATTAGTGTGGTAGACGGCGATGGTAGTGTGGTAGACGGTGGTAATAATGTCGATTGTGGTAGACCTACGGAACAGTCCAGCAGTATAAGTCGTGGAAGCGAGAGCAGAACAGTACAGGGTCACGACACAGCAACAGAGAAGACAAAAGGAATCCTACACTTGTCTCCTTCTCCTATCTTGCTCACCTGTACGTGGATGACCCTCAGGTAAATCAGGTAAGAGGAAAAAAACACCATCACTTTCTAATATATAAGTAGGTAACAATAAGCTTCCGAGGTGACGTAGGTGACTGTGAGGGTCACCTAATTAGAGCCTCGCTCTAACGCAACAATCGTTAATGCCAAGTGACGGAAAAAATGGAGAGGGAAAAATATTATAATGGGTATTAACATTTGTGAGAAGAGACGGGTCATGTCAGTTGGTGAGGTTATTAAATTAAGATTACCTTAACAGTGATTACTATTAACAAATATCACTAATACCGAGGGTCAGGGAGTAGCTCTCTCTCTCTCTCTCTCTCTCTCCCTCTCCAGCACCCCGACACATCAACAAACTCTTGCACACTCATGTTCCTAAATATTCCTTTTTATAGCACCGAGGGAAGTGATGAGAGAGAGAGCGAGAGGGCGGGTCGCGGAGCATAAAGGAGAGATAGGAAATGGTACGGAAGGATAGATAAGGAGAGAGGAGAAGAAATTACGGAAGAAGAGGGACTGAGAGAAGAGAATTATTGAGGGAGGGGTAAAAGACACAGACAGACAGAACACAGCCCTTAACACTGGCCACCTATATAATATCTTCATCAGTATTATCCAGGTCATGAAGGATGTTGTAGGTCACGTCAGGACACTGTTATCTCAAGGCGTACACACCACCCAGCAGTCCTCTCACATTATCTCCTGACGAAGTAGGATTCTCTCTTTATATTTGTCAGTGTTGGAAGGATATTTTGTATTAGATATACAATTAATGAGACTTGAAGATTTTGTTTACTTTTTTTTTATTTCCTCTGGCCGGGTGTTGAGGATGAATCTGTAATTGTGGCGCCGACCTCTTGCAGCCTTGTCACGTCACCTCACCTAACCTAACCGAACTTAACCTCAAGAACACGGTTACAGGTGAAGATCTTTCGCCATAATGAGGTCTAGTATTAATATATAAACCATCCATTAAAACTTGAGCCCATTTTTAGTTTGGGTCCATTGGGTCCATTAGGAATAGGGTCCAAATCTTAATGGTTATTTTTGGTTGGGAGGTTTATTAGGACGGGCCCATTAGATCAGCTTTCAACTTCACATAAGTGTTTGTATATAGAGGAGAAGCGGCCGGGAAGGTGGGTGGAAGGTCCTGAATTATTTTTTTGTTACTATTAAGAAAGAATGAGCGGAAGTGTCGGGTCTCCAATTAAGGTGTAAATTGTGTTTACCTGTTTGTGAGGTATTGAGGAGGAGGAGGTTCTCAGGACACGGACTACTGTGATTGGCTGGTTAAATTCTCTCCTTCTAGTCTTGTTACTCAGGGACGTACCCTGGATTCTGGATGGGGGGTTTCCCAGATTGTCTGACTGTAAATATATACAGGGCGAGCGCAGTGAGCCCATACAGGGACTTTTTGAGGTCATATGCGACGGCTATTAGGTTATTTGAAAAGATAATCAAGGGGTAATTTAGAGTGAGAGTAAACATTCAATGTCATAACAGACACTTGAAAAGGAAAAAGTACAAGGCAAGTTCAACGTATAAATTATGTTTTATTTTTATTACACATCAAGAGTAACTTATCTATATGCTATCATTAACACTTCATTTTGTATTGTTTAAGCAATCACTTCATTACAGTTGCTCATGATCATCTGCAATAATATCAACACGTTCCATTTTCCTTGGATTTCGCCATGGGCATTTCGATGCAAAAGTGACATTTACGGCGTCACACTGTAGCTTACGTTTCACTGGGATGCTAACAGTTCCAATAGGTTCAGTGCTGGTGGATGATGATGTACCCAGAGACTCCTTGGCGACTCTCTCTTGTATGTAAGTCAATCAAGTGGAGACAAACTTCCCTACGTGTCTTTTTTGTTACCATAAGAGACGACGCCGATAAAGTCAACTTCATGGAACCTTCTGATAAAATGTTCTGACAAATCGAATAAGATATTTATATAACGTCGGTATTAATTTACTACTATCTGATAAAAGGGCGGTTACAGTGTCGACCAATCAGAGTGAGTGAAATATTAATAGCATTAGTGTCAGCCAATAAGAACGGTGATATATATGTTAGGTTCAAAGATCGAATTCGCTCACTGCACGAAAACAAAAACAAAACACACACACGGAATGTGGACGTTTCAAAATAGCCAGAAAGCGAAATTTTGCGTCGTCACTTTTTCCCAATATCCACAACGCGTTTTGGACGGTCTCTAAATTCACATAAGCAAACCTTATCTAACCTAACCTATAGCGATATTTCGTTTTCTGGTTATTTTGAAAACGATGTTCGTTCTTTGAGCCCAACAAATATATCAAGCCGTGGCGACGTAGACTTGTGATATATGGGCGCCTCTAACAGCCTCGTCACCGACACTTTGATCCTGTGAGTTTCAAAGGAACACGTGAACGAGAACACCTGGACCCAGAATTCTCAAAGGTACGTACGTGAAATCCCACCAAACTGGAGTAAACGAAAACACACCAAGTTGGTCGTACAAATTTAAAACAAACTAATCTAAAAACATTATTACAGATACATTAAGACTGTACCACGGATACTTACAATTAACAACAATAAATAATTCAACAGGTTCCGTGTGTGTGTGTGTGTTTTAGTACCAGTATGTGGGGCGGCGGGATCATGGTGAGGGGGGGCAGGAGGGATACATGTCTAGTGGCCAGTGTCACTGACCTTACAGTTTGGGGGAGAAAGTCAGGCGAGAGAGAGAGGAGGGGGAAGAAGGGGTCATCGTTTAGTGAAGGGCATATCCATGGAGGCCACGGGAGGTAGTGGTGGACACGGGAGATAGTGGAGGACTAGGAGGCCAGAATGTCCTGGACACCACCATTACAGTCTCCACTATAATGCTCTGCTCGTGTACATGTAAGTGCCCGTGTACGCATGTTTACGTAGCCATATGCGTGCTGATAATTATGTGTGTGGACGTGCGTATGAAGGATGTGGGCGTCATATATGTGTGCGCGTAATTACCAGTGAGAACATGAGCGTGCGTTATGTACCAATGTAAGTGTTAGGGTGAATGTTAAAAGTAGCTGTGTACGTATTTTATGTGATTGAATTTACATGTGGAGTAGTTGTGTACACTTTACATGTGTGTGTGTGTGGGGGGGGGTGGGGTCAGGACAAAAGCCCCCTAGGTGTAGTTTAACATTTCATAATAACTACAGGACACAGAGGCAGGTGGTGGAAAAATTATAGCGAATATGAGGTTGTTGTTGTTGAGTGAGTGTGTGCCTCAGTGAGTGTGTGTGTGCCTCAGTGAGTGTGTATGAGGCTCAGTGAGTGTGTATGAGGCTCAGTGAGTGTGTGACTAAGTGAGTGTGTGAGGCTCAGTGAGTGTGTATGAGGCTCAGTGAGTATGTCTCAGTGAGTGTGTGACTAAGTGAGTGTGTGAGGCTCAGTGAGTGTGTGTGAGGCTCAGTGAGTGAGTGTGTGAGGCTCAGTGAGTGTGTGTGCTCAGTGAGGTGTGTGTGTGTGCCTCAGTGTGTGTGTGTGTGAGTCTCAGTGAGTGTGTGTGAGGTCAGTGAGTGTGTCTCAGTGAGTGTGTGTGAGGCTGTGTGAGTGTGTGTGGGCTCAGTAGGTGTGTCTCAGAGTGTGTGTGAGGCTCAGTGAGTGTGTGTCTCAGTGAGTGTGTGTGAGCTCAGTGAGGCTCAGTGAGTGTGTGTGAGGCTCCAGTGTGTGTCTCCAGTGAGTCAGTGTGTGTGCCTCAGTGAGTGTGTCTCAGTGAGTGTGTGTGGAGTGCCTCAGTGAGGCTCAGTGAGTGTGTATGAGGCTCAGTGAGTGTGTGTGAGGCTCAGTGAGTGTGTATGCTCCAGTGAGTGTGTGTGTGAGGCTCAGTGAGTGTGTGTGTGTGCCTCAGTGAGTGTGTGTGAGGCTAGTGTGTGTATGAGGCTCAGTGAGTGTGTGTGAGGCTCAGTGAGTGTGTATGAGGTGTGAGGCTCAGTGAGTGTGTGTGTGTGTGAGGCTCAGTGAGTGTGTGTGCTCAGTGAGTGTAGGTGAGTGTGTATGAGGCTCAGTGAGTGTGTGTGAGGCTCAGCTCAGTGAGTGTGTGTGAGGCTCAGTGAGTGTGTGTGAGGCTCAGTCTCAGTGAGTGTGTATGAGGCTCAGTGTGTGTCTCAGTGAGTGTGTGAGTGAGTGTGTCAGTGAGTGAGTGAGTGACTAAGTGTGTGTGAGGCTCAGTGAGGTGTATGAGGCTCAGTGGAGTATGTCTCAGTGCGTGTGTGACTAAGTGAGTGTGTGAGGCTCAGTGAGTGTGTTTGAGGCTCAGTGAGTGTGTGTCTCAGTGAGTGTGACTCAAGTGAGTGTGTGACTAAGTGAGTGTGTGAGGCTCAGTGGGTGTTTTGGCTCAGTGAGTGTGCTGTGAGTGTGTGTGTGACTAGTGAGTGTGTGAGGCTCAGTGAGTGTGTTTGAGGCTCAGTGGAGTGTGTGTCTCAGTGAGTGTGTGACTAGTGAGTGTGACTGAGTGAGTGTGTGAGGCTCAGTGAGTGTGTTGAGGCTCAGTGAGTGTATCTCAGTGAGTGTGTGACTGAGTGAGTGTGAGGCTCTGTGAGTGTGTAGAGGCTCAGTGAGTGTGTGTGAGGCTCAGTGAGTCCATGTAAGGCTCAGTGAGTGTGTGTGGGGCTCAGCGAGTGTGTGTGGGGCTCAGCGAGTGTGTGTGGGGTTCACTGAGTGTGTGTGTGGGGAGTGCTCAGTGAGTGTGTGTGAGAGCTCAGTGAGTGTGTGTGGGGCTCAGTGAGGTGTGTGTGAGGCTCAGTGAGTGTGTGTGGGAGGCTCAGTGAGTGTGTGTGGGCTCAGTGGTGTGTGTGGGGGCTCAGTGAGTGGTGTGTGTGGCTGTGAGTGTGTGTGGGGCTCAGTGAGTGTGTGTGTGGGGCTCAGTGGTGTGTGTGGGGCTCAGTGAGTGTGTGTGAGGCTCAGTGAGTGTGTGTGAGCTCATTGAGTGTGTGAGGTTCAGTGAGTGTGTGTGAGGCCAGTGAGTGTGTGTGAGGCTCAGTGAGTGTGTGTGTGTGGGGCTCAGTGTGTGTGTGAGGCTCAGTGAGTGTGTGTGTGTGTGTGTGTGCTCAGTGAGTGTGTGAGGAGTGTGTGTGAGGCTCAGTGAGTGTGTGTGAGGCTCAGTGGTGTGTGTGTGTGTGTGTGTGAGGTTCAGTGAGTGTGTGAGTTATTGTTCTGTCAGTGAGTTAAAACTAAATAACAGCTCCCTTAAAATACAGCAGCTCCTTAAAATACAGCTCCTAAAATACAGCTCCTTAAAATACAACAGCTCCCTTAAAATGCAGCAGCTCCTTAAAATACAGCAGCTCCCTTAAATACAGCAGCTCCCTTAAAATACAGCAGCTCCAACGCTCCACAAAAACAGCAAATACTAAAATGCAGCTCGCAAATCAGCAACTCCCTTAAATACAGCAACTCTAAAACAGTGAGCTTAAAAATGCTGCTCTTAAAATACAGCAGCTCGCTAAATGCAACTCCTTAAATACAGCAGCTCTTAAACACAGCTTAAAATACAGCTCCCTTAAGCAGTCCTTAAAATACAGCAGTCCTTAAAATACAGCAGCTCCCTTAAAATACAGCTCCCTTAAAATGCTCCCTTAAATGCAGCTTAAAATACAGCTCCCTTAAATACAGCAGCCCCTTAAAAGCTCTTAAAATTCGCAGCTCCAAATACAGCAGCTCCTTAAATACAGCAGCTCCTTAAAATACAGCAGCTCCTTAAAATACAGCAACGCAAAATACAGCTCCCTAAAATATACAGCAACTCCCTTTAAAAGCGCTCAGCCTAAAAACACAGCTCCTTAAATAAGCTTAAAACAGCCTCAGCTCCCTAAAATACAGCAGCAAAATGCAGCTCCAAAATACAGCAGCTCCCCAAAATACAGCAGCCCCTTAAAATACAGCAGCTCCTTAAAATACAGCAGCCTCCCTAAAATACAGCAGCTCCTTAAATACAATACTCCCTTAATACAGCTCCCTTAAATATGCCTTAAACCACAGCAGCTCCTTAAATACAGCAGCTCCCTTAAAACACAGCAACTCCCAGCTCCTCAAAATACACAAACAGCAGCTCCCTTAAAATACAGCAGCTCCCTTAAAATACAGCAGCTCCCTTAAAATACAACAGCTCCCTTAAATACAGCAGCTCCCTTAAATACAGCAGCTCCCTTAAATACAGCAGCTCCCTTAAAATACAGCAGCTCCCTTAAAATACAGCAGCTCCCTTAAAATACAGCAGCTCCCTTAAAGACAGTAGGTCGTATGTGGTCGAGAGTGACGCCTACAACCACACCTTGGTGCTTCTACTCTTAACTAACTATTGCAACTTAACAATCTGCACAAAATGACGAAAACATAAAAACACGAATTACGGACGAAAGAACGAAACGAACGGACGATGCGAACGAACGAAAGGATGATACGAACGGACAAACGGACGATACGAACTGACGAAAGGACTATACGGACGGATGAATGCGACCAATCCCAAAAATAATGCAAAGTATGAACGAACTGACGCAAGTAAACACAGCATAAAATCCTTCGACAACATACATACATTACTCACACATAGACATCTATACATACTTCCATAGACATATATACACACACATACGTAGACTGTATGTATACATATATTAATCAGCAGATGTGTGGTGGGCGAGGTAACGACAACAACAATGCGGTGGGCGAGGTAACGACAACAACATGGTAGTGCGGGAGGTAATGACAGCAACATGATGGTGCGGGAGGTAACGACAACAACATGGTGGTGCGGGAGGTAATGACAGCAACATGGTGGTGAGCGAGGTAACGACAACAACATGGTGGTGCGGGAGGTAACGACAACATGGTAGTGCGGGAGGTAATGACAGCAACATGGTAGTGGGCGAGGTAATGACAGCAACATGGTGGTGGGCGAGGTAACGACAACATGGTGGTGGGCGAGGTAATGACAGCAACATGGTGATGGGTGAGGTAACGGCAGCAACATGGTGGTGGGCGAGGTAAATATGGTGGTGAGCGAGGTAACGACAACAACATGGTGGTGCGGAGGCATGACAGCAACATGATGGTGTGCGGAGGTAACGACAGCAACATGGTAGTGCGGAGGTAATGACAGCAACATGATGGTGCGGAGGTAACGACAACAACATGGTAGTGCGGAGGGTAATGACAGCAACATGGTGGTGAGCGGGTAACGACAACAACATGGGTGGGAGGTAACGACAACATGGTAGTGACAGCAACATGGTAGTGGGCGAGGTAATGACAGCAACATGGTGGTGGGCGAGGTAACGACAACATGGTGGTGGGCGAGGTAATGACAGCAACATGGTGGGCGAGGTAACGGCAGCAACATGGTGGTGGGCGAGGCAACGACAACAACATGGTGGCGGTGGGCGAGGTAACGACAACAACATGGTGGTGGGGCGAGGTATGGTGGTGGGCGAGGTGGTGACAGCAACATGGTGGTGGGCGAGGTAACGACAACAACATGGTGGTGGGCGAGGTAACGACAACAACATGGTGGTGGGCGAGGTAACGACAACAACATGGTGGTGGGCGAGGTAATTACAACAACATGGTGGTGGGCGAGGTAACGACAACATGGTGGTGGGCGAGGTAACGACAGCAACATGGTGGTGGGCGAGGTAACGACAACAACATGGTAGTGGGCGAGGTAACGACAACAACATGGTGGTGGGCGAGGTAACGACAACAACATGGGACTGTTTGTTTAGCTGTCGAGGTGATGGTGAGTGGAGGAGGGGTGTAAACACTCCCTTAATGATGGTTATTGTACACCCCGGAGAGATAAGGGGGGAGAGAAAGGGGGAGGGGGAAGAGGGGAGGGGAGTGTGGATAGATGGGGAAGAGGGAAGAGAGAGAGTTGTTGTAGTTTTATTGTTATTACTGCGCTTCAACAATGAAGGTCTTTAAGCGCGTAACAATGTTAGTAATTACACTAGTCCAAAAAATACAAAGAAAGAGAGAAAGAAACAGACAGAGAGAGAGAGAGAGAAAGAGAGAGATCGGAAACCGCTCCAATGCATACAAGAATTCCCGGGCCACCTGACGATTAGACACCTCAGCTAATTTCATGGGAATATTAATTAAACCACCCTATTCATACCTGGGGGTTAAGTTAGACCAGGTAGGTTTAAGTTTGGTTTGTTAAGGTTAGGAAAGGTCGGGTCAGGTTAGGAATAATTAATTTATAGTTAATCAGTCACTAGAAATTTGTGGTGGTGGTTGACTTGTGGGTGGTAGTGGTGGTGGTGGTTACGTGTGGGAGGTACTGGTGATGGTTGGCGTGTGGGTGGTAGTGGTGGTGGTTACATGTGGGAGGTAGTGGTGGTGGTTGACGTGTGGGTGGTAGTGGTGGTGGTTACGTGTGGGAGGTAGTGGTGGTGGTGGTTGACGTGGGTGGTAGTGGTGGTGGTTACGTGTGGGAGGTAGTGGTGGTGGTTGACGTGTGGGTGGTAGTGGTGGTGGTTACGTGGGAGGTAGTGGTGGTGGTTGACGTGTGGGTGGTAGTGGTGGTGGTTACGTGTGGGAGGTAGTGGTGGTGGTTGACGTGTGGGGGTAGTGGTGGTGGTTACGTGTGGGAGGTAGTGGTGGTGGTTGACGTTTGGGTGGTAGTGGTGGTGGTTACGTGTGGGAGGTAGTGGTGGTGGTTCAGTCAAGGAAGGGTTCACTTCCTTGGTGATGAATCCTCTGAGTGTAACTGATAATCACGACCAAACTTTACAATACCTGGGTAGTCTCACCTATTAATTGTGATTAGATGTTAAACTTTGACGTGGTTGCGCAATATATTTACATTTCTGTGTGTGTGTGTGTGTGTGTGTGTGTGTGTGTGTGTGTGTGTGTGTGTGAACCAGTAATGACTTCTCAAAGTTTTTAATTTTTCTTCCAAGATAAGTTGGAGACACAAATTTTGCCAAGTTTCTTCAGCAATTTGAGTCAATTCGTCCTGACACCCGAACCCGGTGAGCTGGCCCAGAGATATTAAGTCTCCTTTAACAGTATGGAGACGCAACACCTGTTATGTGCTTTACTGTTATATGCACACACGACCATCTACGTTGATCTAACAAGCAGTTAAGAGTCAGAGTCATTCATTGGTTGAGGAGCCAGGAAAATGGACACTGTCTCTTCCTAGTTTCGTCCTCACACGACGCTGCCGCCGACAAGGGAAGGTCAGGTGAGACACACTGACCTAGAAGACCCGTGGGACACATGCTGCTAGCCAAGGTGGAGAAGGAGGTGGTGCCAGAGGGAGGAGGCACCAGAGGGAAGAGGGAGGAGGCACCAGAGGGAAGAGGGAGGTGGTACCATAGGGGAGAGGGAGGTGGTGCCGGAGGGAGAAGAAGAACATAAGAAAATAAGGAGTCTGCAATAGGCCGGTTGGTCTGTGCATGGCAGCTCCTGTCGAGAGTTACTACCACTCTCTATCATCCATGAATCTATCTAGCCTCCTTTTGAATCTTTCCAGAGTTCCCGCACTTACTACAAAGTTGCTAAGCTTGTTCCACTCGTCCACCACCCTATTTGTGAACCAGTTTCTTCCTATCTCCCTCCTAAACCTAAACTTATCCAACTTGAATCCGTTGCTCCAAGTCCTATCCTGCTCGGATATTATAAGAGGGGGAGGTGGAGCCAGAGGAAGGAGGGAGGTGGTGCCAGAGGGAGGAGGGAGGTGGTGCCAGAGGGAGGTGGTGCCAGGGGAGGAGGAAGGTGGTGCTAGAGGGAGGTGGTGCCAGAGGGAGGAGGGAGGTGGTGTCAGAGGGAAGAAAGGGGGAGGTGGTGAGGAGGCAGCGCAAAAATAAGCGTAGAGACTGAACATTCCAATGCCAATTTTATATCAGAAAATTCAATCTCATCCTTATCAGAAAATCAAATTGTATGTATCAGGTGTGAGGGCGGGGGAGACGGTGTCCGATTACTTCACGTGTTCACGCCAAAAGGGGCCGCGCCACGTTGTTTGCATTTTATCTGACCAGCTGACACACAACACCACCGTCTAGGCATCACCGTTTGGCCAGCTATTACAAAAAACTTGATAAACAGTATTTATGAAACTAGAAATGTATCCTAACCATTATTGACTGGTCCCTCGCCATTACACTAACATTCTCACTAGTTGTTAACTACATAACTGACCTATCACAATACACCTAAAATATCTTAACGAAAGAAAATTAATCTCAGAAAATCAAATCTTCTGCAATTTATTATCAAACCTACATATTGTTTAAAGAAAATTCTCAAATAACTTACAGATATTTGTCAATAGTGAAGAGTACAAACTATTATTAGCGAGCAGCATGACAGAACCAGGTCACACACCACTAAGTTTCACACCTCCAAGTGTTAACATTTTCCTCACTAGACATAAAGACATGAGCAGAGTTTAGATTCACACCTTTGGTCAACAGTCAATAAGGATTACTCATCATCCTTGTACACGACAACTGCTGCATCCTGATGTGGTGGGTGGAGAAAACGACACACACCACACCAGGTAGGGGGAGGGGGTGTTGTACCCAGGGAGGCGACATATACCACACCATGTGGAGGTGTTATACTCAGGGAGGCGACACACACCACACCAGATGAACAGAGACAAAGGTACACTAGTTATATAAGATCTTGGCCAGCCTAAATATAGCCACCGCTGCTACAAGTGGTGGTGGCAACAACGACGTGTGTCCTCCCTCACAGCCGAGACAACCGAGGGTCTCCGACATGAGGGAGGAAGAGTTCTCGATGAAACTTATAAGGTAGGAAAGACGACCAGACCGTCGGTGAGGTGAGAGGGCCAACTCCTTGTAGAGGGAGGGAGGTAGAGTCCCTCCTCCTCCTGCTGTCCCGAGGGAGTCTGTTCACAAGTAGGTGGTGGAGGTGAGGCGACATCCACACCTCCGACCATCACAGTTAGATCCCACACTATATATGACTGACACATCACAGCCAGATGAAACAGTCATCTATTTTCTTGACAATATACGGGTGTGCTGACTGTTGGCTGGAGTCACCTCCACACTAGGTTCTGCCTGGTGCTGTGCTGACGGGTCATGTGGTACCGCCTACACAGTATCTCAAGCACGTATTTCGTTAAGGTAAAGTCTTAAAGAAATTATGGCGTAAGCTTTAACTAAGTCAACCAGTTAGTTAGGTGCATTCTAACTCATCACTTACGAGGTGTGATCATCGTGGGAACCATCGTGAAGCAACACCTTAGGTCTTGACTTTACTTTTACGGCGCCACGGTGTTCCATAAGGGCGTGGGAGGTCAAAGTCACGCCAGTGTCAAGGAATTATCACTGTAATGTTACATCATGTGTCACCATACTCACGCGAGGGGCGGGACTGGTCCCAGGCGACTACCTCACCACCCACGTACCTGTAAATTAAATTATCATTATATAGCAAATACTTCATCATGACAATACATTCACACAAAGTTTACTGCACTAATTATATCTGATGATTGGTGATGCAAAAGGCAGTAATGTTATTAACACGTGGAATTAACAGACGTAAATAATAACTACCATTACAATTTGTATTAAAACTCAAGGTATACGATGATTTAACACCCGGAGGCCATTAAAGTTCAAACAATGGAAAGATATCAACGTCCCTGGCGAGTCTTGACAGTTTTACGGAAGACTGGTGAGCAGCCGCGTGTGTGAGCACTGGTGAGCGCTGATCAGAGATGCATGAAGCTAGGTATTTACTTAGTGGCAACTGGGTGGCACCAGCAGGCAGCCAGTAAGAGCAACATGATATATATGTACAACCACGTCAGCGATAACAAGACTGCCTGCCTCTCCACCTCCATCTTCCACTTAATGCCTCTCATATACTATCTTTAATTATATTGTTTTTCTCGTGTTATGAGATACTTGTGCATCTTGTGGAACTTGACGTCAAATATTAAAAAGATTTTATATATTAATACATAATGAGTTCCTCCCTCGTGTTGTGACTGTTTATTATAATTATCTGGAAAGTTTTATTAGTATTAAAACAATGTTAGTACTCTTGTTGTTCTGTATATTAATACATACATAAATTATTTGCGTCATTAATATAAAAATTTATTCTTCCATTTTCTTTATTATAAATTTTCCCTTAATATCACCAACAGTTTTATTTAGTGTCAGTATAAAGTATGAGGTCGTGAGGGTGTAAGGAGGAGTGGAGGAGGGCACGAGGCTCTCTCACCGCCCACTGTCCCACTTAGTGTAATAATAAACAAACTGGCGCCAGTTAACAAGTACAAAAAAAAAACAATACCACAGGCCGAACACAACACGCTCTCGGTGGCACAAACTTGTCTCCACTTACAAAACAATGATGAGATGCAACAAATCCTGAAATTTTCCAACAAGTTTATACAGAACAGAACACGTAGTAGATAATGACGAAAATTACGATGTTATTTACTTAGACTTTAGCAAAGCATTTGACAGAGTACCGCATCAGAGGCTTCTGAGAAAAATTAAGGCTCATGGTATCGAGGGGAAAGTTTTAAATTGGATAAAATCAAGGCTCACCGATAGAACGCAGAGGGTCAGCGTAGATGGTGTTAAATCTGAGTGGGGTCGTGTAACCAGTGGGGTTCCCCAGGGGGTCAGTACTAGGCCCACTCTTGTTCATAATCTACATAAACGATCTAGATACTGGGATCAGCAGTGACATAAGCAAGTTTGCGGATGACACCAAAATAGGGAGGCAGATTAATTCAGAGCAGGATGCAAATGCATTACAGGAGGATCTAAATAAACTGCAGGGGTGGTCTGAAAAATGGCAAATGAAATTCAACACCAGCAAGTGCAGCGTACTTAATATTGGAAGAACAAATACTGTCAATGTATACAGCCTTAACATCATCAACCTAGAGAAGTTGACTTGTGAAAGAGACCTAGGGGTACTTGTAAGCCCGGACCTACGGCCTAGAAAACAGTGCGTTAATGTTCGAAATAAGGCAAACAGAGTATTGGGTTTTATATCTAGAAGTGTAAGTAATAAGAGTGCAGAAGTCTTATTGCAACTATATCTTGCGCTAGTTAGGCCGCACCTCGATTATGCGGTTCAGTTCTGTTGCCCTTATTATAGAATGGATATCAATTCACTAGAGTCGGTGCAGCGAAGAATGACGAAAATGATTCCGGGACCTAGAAACCTTCCATATCAGGATAGGTTAAAGAAACTAAACTTGCATTCCCTAGAAAGACGAAGAGTGCGGGGAGATATGATAGAAGTATTCAAGTGGGTGAATGGAATCAATAAAGGTGATATAGATAAAGTTCTTATAATATCCGAGCAGGATAGGACTCGGAACAACGGATTCAAGTTGGATAAGTTTAGGTTTAGGAGGGAGATAGGAAGGAACTGGTTTACAAATAGGGTGGTGGACGAGTGGAACAAGCTTAGCGACTTTGTAGTAAGTGCTGGAACGCTGGAAAGTTTCAAAAGGAGGGTGGATAGATTCATGGATGATAGAGAGTGGTAGTAACTCTCGACAGGAGCTGCCATGCACAGGCCAACCGGCCTATTGCAGACTCCTTATTTTCTTATGTTCTTATGTAAGAGCCAGGGTAAGCGAAGGTCCGTGATGTATAGTACAACAGCCTTCACGCGGACACCCTGAAGATGTTTATTTACATTTATGGGTCACATTTAGCTTAACCTCTGACCTCCTGACCCTAAATTCGCTAGACATCTGTATATCCCGAACGCTTTGCCATAAACAGATGAAATGTACCGGGAACTTTCCCCCCACACTCTCATCATTCTGTCACTTTATGTAACTTGCTGACAAAACCTATGACCCTTCAGGCTTTTATGCCCTTAATGCATGAGTCATAAAGGCAAGCATGAACTTAGCATGCTTCCCAGATTGGCGCTGTAAGCGCTTCTTCACTTCACCTTGCACAGGATGTAAGGGGGTGCCCAATAAACTAGCCCCCTCGGGGGCAATCTAAAAAACAATCAATCCCGAAAGTCAAATAGCTGGTGAAGTTTGGTGAAGATATGATGTGTAGGTCAATATATATCGACATCCAAAGACAACACCCTCCAGACACAACCTGCCGAAGGGTAAAACTGCCCTAGGGTCACACGTGTCCATAAGGTAGAAGAAAAAGCCGTAAACTTGACCTGGTGAGGACAAGGTTTCCTCACCAATATTAAGGTCGTCATTGAAGTGAAATTCTCGGTCAACTTCACGAGAGTAGTGAGGGGGGGTAGGAGTGTGGTGGGAAGAGACGGAGGAAAGGAGTAGCTAAGGAGGAAAGGAATAGCGAGGGAAGGAACGAAAACTGGGAGAAGAGAAGGGTTTTGAGAGAGGGAAGGAGTATTGATGGACGGCACACACACGCACACACACACACACACATAGTTCAATAAATAACCTGACAGATAAATCAACACTAAAATATTACTTAATACCACATTACACATCGTGCAGCCTCTACCGTGACATAAAGGAAAAATGCTATAATTAAAAATATTTATAACCAGCCGTTATCGACACCCAAGCAACTAACTACCCGATAACGAGGTGGTTGGTAAAAAATCAGGTGAGCAATTATACTACAACGAGGCAGGATATAATGAGGCATCGTACATCATACAACAGTTAACGAAGTGTAATCAATTCCGTGAAAGATTACACACAGGCACTTAACTACCCGGTAACGAGGTGGGGGATTCTGTATCGCTATAAGATACTGTAACGTCTCCTCTTGTGCAATATTGATCTTTTCAATATATTTAAAAGCGTATTGTGTAAGTGTTCCGGGAAGGTGAGCCAGGTCGCCCTCCTCTCACCAGCCCCGGGACGGAGTATATATTTTGGACAACAATATTAACGAACCTCTCAAACCATCACCTTCAAAGAACATCCAGAATAAAATTATCGACGAAGGCAAACGTTGTTTATAATTGATACACTAAGAGTATTGAAAATCCATCAGTTCTGTGTAAACACAAAGAGAAAAGGTGGAGCACTTAGGTGAAGGCCACACGAAAATCCCTTCACAGCATGAATAAAAAAAGCTGGAGTACAAAAGATAAAGGCGGGGCGGACCACAGGGGCTGTGTCTACCACAAGTTGACCACAGGGGCTGTGTCTACCACAAGTTGACCACAGGGGCTGTGTCTGCCACAAGTTGACCACAGGGGCTGTGTCTACCACAAGTTGACCACAGGGGCTGTGTCTACCACAAGTTGACCACAGGGGCTGTGTCTACCACAAGTTGACCACAGGGGCTGTGTCTACCACAAGTTGACCACAGGGGCTGTGTCTACCACAAGTTGACCACAGGGGCTGTGTCTACCACAAGTTGACCACAGGGGCTGTCTTACCCTCAGTTCAGTCTGCCACCAAGACCACGAGCTCCTTCTTATATTGTAAACCCAAGACACAGAGGTACCAATTAACATTCCTTCCTTCCTTCCCTGGTGCTGGCAGGTAACACCGGTACCTGACAAACCACCCCCCCCCCTCCCCACTGGGAATGGGGGAGGTTATACAATGAAGAATTCTACTTAAAATTACCCGACTAAATTTGTCAGTAACAAAACAGTTCCGGCGTCTCTTAAAATTTAACCAAATTCCTGTCCACAGAACGACTGGTCATCCACCTGTAGAATGAGCGCGCGGCTCCAGAAGTTAGGGTACACAGTACGGCGCCAGTAGCAGCTGGAGAGCTCCTCCACGGCGCCACACACCCGGACAAAAAACACAACCTCACTAAATAAGCTTCATATATATATTAGTGTTGCCAGGGACTGGACTCCGGACAGTCTCCAGTTTCTTTTTAGATAAATCATCTTAGACGTTATCAACGTGCGTCACATAACTAAGCCATTCCACTGCTGGCGGGAGCAGTTGTTACAGGTGTTCCTTCCTGGACCACAAACAACAAGATAATTTTTTTAAGAAGTCGTCAACTATTAACTCACTTCACAGTGCACACAACAGGAGCAGAAACAGCTTCATAAAGATAAACATTAAATTTGCTTGACAGTAATGAACGACTCTCATTCACTACTATATAATTTTACTTTTGCTATGCACTAAGGCCAATTGTCTCTTGTTAATGTTTTAAATGTTGGTGCTTCAGTCTTAGTTTTCACACAACTTTTACAAATATGAAAGTTGTGGTCAGTCTCAGGTGCAGTGCCAAACCGGATACATCCTCTGGGATTAACAAATTATGTCTTAAATATATTAGGCCTACATTAACAAGGTCGGTGCCATATTTGTCTGTTGATGGCCGGTGGATGTGGCTAACCTTGAGGCCGACCTCCACCACACACACACATACGCATGTACCAACTCTCCTGTGCATACACTAAAAATAGTTCCTTTAAACGAAAACAAGCTTTTACCCCGAGTAACAAACACACAAAAAATGTCCACTGTTTATTATTATTATTAAAAAAAAATACTGACAGCACTCCTTATAAAACAAATTACTTCATGTTCAATAAACTGTGCGTATGACTGACAAATTCGCACCATTTAGGACAAAAAATATATTTTCGTGTATATTGCCTTACAAAAACTTAAGTACCAACTATTTACTTGGAGAATACTGAGTATGTATGACGCGCAGGTGGGGTCAATAACCCGTCGTGTACGATACTGACACGAATGTGTTTACTTGGCGCACAGAGTAAACAAACAGACAGTGAGGGGGTGGGGGTTTGTCCAGGGTGACGGAGACCAGAGAGGCCTTGATATCCCTCTAATAATACCCCCACCTCAGCACCACCACCAAACCACCCCACCTACCAAGTACACCCTGTACCACCACCACCACATAGAGCAGCTCAATAGGCACCATTAAACTCACTATTGACACCATCTGCAACCTACTGTACCTCAAGAGATGGACAAACTGACAGACAAAAGACACAGACACATTGATAGAGAGATAAGGAGAGAGATGGACACATGACATTCGAGAGCCCGGATGACACTGCGCCTGGTGAGTCGCCGGGTAAGTCGCGTGGAAATTTTGGCGATGGATGCGTCCTGTGACATGAACGGAAAAGTCATAACTACTGGCGACTCAGTTAATCTAACATCAAAGTGGTCACTGGCTCTTCCTCCTCCACCTGTTGTTAATATATTCCATGTTCTCATTTCCCTTTCCAACCACACCTCGCTCAAACCATTTGTCATGGGTTGCGTTAGGCTTACCCACGCAACCAACGCCAAAGTTTGTTTTACTAGAGATAAGACGCCCGGCGAGGCATAACTGGGACATGTATTTTTCAATTAGTGTATGTTAGCCAGCCTTTAGGGGGGGTGGACAGTGAAACAGTGTTGTACTGTTCATCGCTTCACACCCAAAAACCTCATTTTAAGTAGTATCCCCTGAGCCATGGGTTAGTTAAGAAGTCGTTCCAATCCTCTCCCTCCTGAAAGGGAGCGGGACACCACACCACACAGAGTCCTCCACCGCCACTCAGTCCTGTGGACCATGATCGACACGAGACTAAGCGTGTTAACCTAGGTTGTTATCCCCGTGGAAATATTAGGTGTGGATGCCTGGTTGCAACAAGAGCAATCCAGGCTGGCCTATCAAACCTACAGTAAATGGTTAATTAATTCACGCTTACAGAGTTCTCCTGCACGACACCCGTCGACAGTGACCGTGATCGACACGAGACTAAGCGTGTTAACCTAGGTTGTTATCCCCGTGAAAATATCACGTGTGGAAGCCTGGTTGAGACAAAAGCA
Organism: Homarus americanus; assembly: GCF_018991925.1. NCBI lineage: Eukaryota > Metazoa > Arthropoda > Malacostraca > Decapoda > Nephropidae > Homarus > Homarus americanus. The sequence continues at coordinate 2,552,792 of NW_024750852.1, forward strand.
ATCCAGGCTGGCCTATTGCACCTAAATGGTTAATTCAAGTCACGCTTACCAGTTCTCGTTGCTGGGACAACAGTCTAGTGACTGTCAGTGACGCGAGACTATGTGTGGTAACCCAAGAGTACTTTTTGTTGTTATGGCCGTGGAAAGAAGTTTTTGTGATGAAGCCTGGTTGTAACAAAAGCAATCCAGGCTCGCAGTAAATATATCACTTGAAGAATTAAGGCTCTGTTAAGTCATACCACAGTAGAGTAATCACATGTGTCCCCAAGTTGGAAATTCCCTGTTTTAGAAGATTAATTTTATTACAGCTGATCGGGACATCACTTTATAAGCGGTGTAGAGTCAGTTGTAGAACAAGCTGGAATTAGTTGGAGCCATGGACTCACCTGATGGTAAAATTCAGGCAAACAAGTGTGTCCAGGTCTCCTTGGCACCAGTCTGGTTAGGTTGGTAAGGTTACATCAGGTCAGTTCACATTAAGTTAAATTACGGTCGATTAGGACACGTTACACAGGGTAAAATTACTGTAGCTTAGGTTAATTTATATAATTTAAGTTAGGTTCATACTTTTTTTAAACAGGGATTAGCCCACCCGGGCACAGGTCACTGACCCATCAGGGCCTGGGTGGGGATGTAACAATAATAATAATAATAATAATAATAATAATAATAATAATAATAATAATAATAATAATAATAATAATAATAATAATAATAATATTAATATATTAATAATAATATATATTTATATTTATTTAATATATTATTTTTTTTTTTTTTTTTTTTTTTTTATATATTGTATATATATATATATATATAATAATAATAATAATAATAATAATAATAATAATAATAATAATAATAATAATAATAATAATAAAAATTAAAAAAAAAGATCAAGAATGAGAAACGATATATGTACCTTGTTTTGTCGAAGACAAACAATTGAGACCCTGCAATTGTGTGCAAATGAGGCACAAAGTCAGATGAGCAACCTGGGACTTGGTCTATTTTTGTGATGCCATATAGCAGCAGGGTCTACCATTAGACAACACATTATGCTTCCAATATCTTCCCAGTTGGTAGTATCTCCCTGTTTGGTAGCTGCCTACTACCTATTACTTATCATATTAAGTTACTTCTTATTAGTTTATGTTACTTATGTTAGTACATCTTGTAATTCAGATAGGATAGATAGGCCAGTGCCAGGACAGTGTGGTGAGTGAACACAGCGCCTGCTAAGAGGACACCAGCCTCACCACGCCCTCACACACAAGCCAGAGCGCGGATCTAACCTCTTGAACAGGACTCTGGTCACTTGGAAAATAGTATCTATGGTGATGGAACATTTCCCTGAAGGCGAGGACGTCATCCTTGTCCTGTACAACAAGGACGTTACTCTTGTCCTGTACAGCGAGGACGTTACTCTTGTCCTGTACAACAAGGACGTTACTCTTGTCCTGTACAACAGGACGTTACTCTTGTCCTGTACAACAAGGACGTTACTCTTGTCCTGTACAACAAGGACGTCACTCTTGTCCTGTACAGCGAGGACGTTACTCTTGTCCTGTACAACAAGGACGTTACTCTTGTCTGTACAACAAGGACGTTACTCTTGTCCTGTGCAGCAGGGACGTTACTCTTGTCCTGTGCAGCGAGGACGTTACTCTTGTCCTACAACAAGGACGTTACTCTTGTCCTGTACAGCGAGGACGTTACTCTTGTCCTGTACAACAAGGACGTTACTCTTGTCCTGTACAACAAGGGCGTCACTCTTGTCCTGTACAACAAGGAGGTTACTCTTGTCCTGTGCAGCGAGGACGTTACTCTTGTCCTGTGCAGCGAGGACGTTACTCTTGTCCTGTACGACAAGGACGTTACTCTTGTCCTGTACAACAAGGACGTTACTCTTGTCCTGTGCAGCGAGGACGTTACTCTTGTCCTGTGCAGCGAGGACGTTACTCTTGTCCTGTACAACAAGGACGTTACTCTTGTCCTGTACAACAAGTACGTTACTCTTGTCCCAACAAGGACGTTACTCTTGTCCTGTACAACAAGGACGTCACTCTTGTCCTGTACAGCGAGACGTTACTCTTGTCCTGTACAACAAGGACGTCACACATGTCCTGTACAACAAGGACGTCACTCTTGTCCTGAACAGCGAGGTCACTCTTGTCCTGTACAGCGAGGACGTACTCTTGTCCTGTACAGCGAGGACGTTACTCTTGTCCTGTACAACAAGGACGTTACTCTTGTCCTGTACAACAAGGACGTCACTCTTGTCCTGTACAGCGAGGACGTCCTCTTGTCCTGTACAGCGAGGACGTTACTCTTGTCCTGTACAACAGGACGTTACTCTTGTCCTGTACAACAAGGACGTTACTCTTGTCCTGTGCAGCGAGGACGTTACTCTTGTCCTGTACAACAGGACGTTACTCTTGTCCTGTACAACAAGGACGTTACTCTTGTCCTGTACAACAAGGACGTTACTCTTGTCCTGTACAGCGAGGACGTCACTCTTGTCCTACAGCGAGGACGTTACTCTTGTCCTGTACAGCGAGGACGTCACACATGTCCTGTACAACAAGGACGTCCTCTTGTCCTGTGCGGACGTCACACATGTCCTGTCAAAAGGACGTCACTCTTGTCCTGTACAGCAGGACCACTCTTGTCCTGTACAGCGAGGACGTTACTCTTGTCCTGTACAACAAGGACGTTACTCTTGTCTGTACAACAAGGACGTCACACATGTCTGTACAACAAGGACGTCCTCTTGTCTGTACAGCACGGACGTCACTCTTGTCCTGTACAGCAAGGACGTTACTCTTGTCCTGTGCAACAGGACGTCCTCTTGTCCTGTGCAGGGACGTTACTCTTGTCCTGTGCAGCGAGGACGTTACACTTGTCCTGTACAACAAGGACGTTACTCTTGTCCTGTACACGAGGACGTTACTCTTGTCCCACAGGACGTCCTCTTGTCCTGTACAACAAGGACGTCACTCTTGTCCTGTACAACAGGACGTCACTCTTGTCCTGTACAACAAGGACGTCACTCTTGTCCTGTACAACAAGGACGTCACTTTCTTGTCCTGCAGCAGGGACGTTACTTTGTCCTGAGGACGTTACTCTTGTCGCCTGGCAGGACGTTACTCTTTGTCCTGTACAACAAGTACGTTACTCTTGTCACCAACAAGGACGTTACTCTTGTCCTGTACAACAGGACGTCACTCTTGTCCTGTACAGCGAGACGTTACTCTTGTCCTGTACAACAAGGACGTTACTCTTGTCCTGTACAACAAGGACGTCACTCTTGTCCTGTACAGCGAGGACGTCACTCTTGTCCTGTACAGCGAGGACGTTACTCTTGTCCTGTACAGCGAGGACGTTACTCTTGTCCTGTACAACAAGGACGTTACTCTTGTCCTGTACAACAAGGACGTCACTCTTGTCCTGTACAACAAGGACGTCACTCTTGTCCTGTACAACAAGGACGTTACTCTTGTCCTGTACAACAAGGACGTCACTCTTGTCCTGTACAACAAGGACGTCACTCTTGTCCTGTACAGCGAGGACGTTACTCTTGTCCTGTACAACAAGGACGTTACTCTTGTCCTGTACAACAAGGACGTTACTCTTGTCCTGTACAACAAGGACGTTACTCTTGTCCTGTACAACAAGGACGTTACTCTTGTCCTGTACAACAAGGACGTTACTCTTGTCCTGTGCAGCGAGGACGTCACTCTTGTCCTGTACAGCGAGGAAGTCACTCTTGTCCTGTACAGCGAGGACGTCACTCTTGTCCTGTACAGCGAGGATCAAGTTGGGTATGTAAATAGTGTCCGGTGTTATGAGTAACCAAAGGGGATAACAGTGGTAGTGAAGGAGTTAGTTTACTGGAGAACACGATAAGTATTAACCCTAGTGGCCTAGTATGGGGTAAGGGTGGTAGGGGAGGGTCAACTAACGAGGCACCACACTACTATTCCCTGGCTGGCTTACTGGGCCTGACGGTGTTGGCAAATCAAGGTAAATATCCCGTGACTGACTTGGCGATACTAAGGCAGATGGTGGAGGCAGCATTTTTATTTTTATTTTTACTAAAGAGACATTTCAGGTCGCAATCATTCTGTCAAATTCTAAAATAGATATGCTAGGCCTCACCATTTCCTCTTATATGTCATGGAAGCCACACATCCACAACATTGCTATGGCTGCCTCCCTAAAGCTGGGAATGTTGTGCAGATACCGTAACTACTTCACTCCTGAGCAGTTGCTTCAAGTATATAAGGGATTCATTCGTCCTAACTTGGAGGACTGCTCTCATATCTGGGGTGGCTCTTCTTCAGTCCAACTATTAGATAGGGTGGAATCAATGGCATTTCGTCTTATTACCTTTCCTTTTTTAGTTCATAATCTTTCTTCTCTTTTTCTTCGCCGCAATGTTGCTTCACTCTCTCTCTTTTACAAGTACTTTAACGGGCAATGTTCGGTGGATTTGGTATCCTGTGTACCGCCGGCACTCGTCTTGCCCGCGGTGCCCACCGTTTCTCTGTGGATGTCGGTCACACTAGAATAACCAGTTATAGTATATCCTTCTTTCCCCACACAGCCAAACTGTGGAATGCTCTGCCTTCTTCTCCATACTCAAACAATCTTTCTCACTTGAAAAAGCTGGTTTTCCGGCATCTTCGTGGTGTAGATTAATATATTTTTTTTTTTTACTCCAATTTTTTCGCCCCTAGACCTCGTTGTAAGTCGATGACCTATCCCCGTAAAAAAAAAAAAAAAATATATATATATATATATATATATATATATATATATATATATATATATATATATATATATATATATATATATATATATATATATATATATATATATATATATATATATATATATATATATCTTGGCGGGTCGGGCTTGGCTGGGCAGGGTTGATGCCAGTGTTTACTAGGCAATACACCACTGTCTGCTTGTCGCCTGGGGTAGAGGTCCTCGAGCAGGTTACCAATGAGGTAAGGGGATATAAACATCCTCCGTAGGTTTGTTTGTGCTGAGGCTGACGGCTTGTTGAAGGCGTCCCTGCGTAGGTAGGTGTCAGTCGGGAACTGCGAGAAGAAGTGTTAAGGAGCGGTGGTGTAGGGGTCATATTGCCGTGTTTCCGGGTTGGTTGAGACGCTCTTAAAGCACCTGACACACGGCCAGCCTGGACCTTGATTTTGATTTATATGTTAATTCTTCCTTTTAATTGGTGGTGATAAAGCATTTCAGGTTACTCTTAAATATGAGTACAAGTTCAACGCCAGTTCCGGTTAACACAATTATTTTTCCGCCTCAGTTTAAAAGAACAATCAGATGCATTTTCACACCCCCAATAAGGACAACTTAACGCAGGAATCCGGACACCAGTATGAATGGGGGATTGACCACACCCACTCATCCCACACTAACAGTTCCCCCTTGTACGCAACACAAACACCCCCCCTCCCCGGTTATGGGAAAAGGAGAGGTTGCAAGCCTTCACGTAGCTGCCTCACAAACAAGAATCTCTCCATTAAGTTGCCGTAATTGGCTGAGCGTCCCTCGCCTCTACATAATTAGCCCATCATATTATCTATTTCATCAAACATAAGAAAAACTTAACCCTCCGCCACGGGTCTTCACACCTTAATGAGCCCTTATTAATACTCGTCGAAGCCTCGCCTGTGAATGGCGTCCGCTTCAAGAGGCAACATAACACTGACACCTTTTCTTAGAAGTTGTAACAAGTGACAACAAGAGGTGCCTCACCCCGTGACAAACACCGGGTAAAAGTGAGGGCAGATGGTGGGGGTCGGGTGCAGTGTATAAGCTAGTGTTCAGAGTTGGAACTACACGAATGGTCAACAACACGCCAGGTAGTGAAGACGACTGCATATCTTAGGGTTAAACCCTTGATAAACAGACTGTGGTTTAGTCATTATATGAACCCGTCGTCTCCTCTGATAAACTCAGGTGAGATCTTATCGCTTGAAATTTTTCCAAGAGGTATTACTGACGGGCAGTTTTTTAAATTCCGTAGTAACATTATCAACAAACATGATACGTTATCACACTACTGATGGCCCGGTTATTTCACTTCATCGCTAGTAAACAACCGCTACATCGTCATATTTTTACTGTCATCAAGCGTCTTCCATAATCTTGTTTACACCAGCATCATGATAAACACTTCCCAGCGTACAAGTGATAAAATTTTTCATATGTGGGGCCAGCGAGCGCCGCGCCAACACTGTAGAGCATCTGGCTTATCTCCTACAGTCGTCCTTGTCAGCTGATAACGCCATTATCTGCCAGCCCACAATTGTTACCTCCACAGCTGTTTACCAGAGAGTTCCCACACATGTGTATGACGACGTAACTACCTTAAGGAAGTTACATGTACAGGATATGTTTATTGATATGGAAGTTACGGCGCCACCTACATAATGCAGTTGACTTGTGGGCACTACATATAATACGGTAAAACAGTGCATATACCATATGCATATCACGCTATACCAGTGGATATAAGAAAACAAAATATGAAAAAAAAACATTTGCTGGTTTATAAGACAATGGAGGAGGAGAGGAGGGATAAGCGAAGACAGGAGGGAAAGATGATGAGTAACCTAAACTATGCGTGTGGAGGAATACAGTAAGGTGGAGGTGTGGGCCGTGAGGCAGGTGTAGCGTGGGGCAGGTATTAGCCGGGAGCAGTACTGCGTAAGAGGGGGGTGGGGGGAATGCCTCTACACACATAAGAAACATAAGAAAATAAGGAGTCTGCAATAGACGGATTGGCCTGTGCATGACAGCTCCTGTAGAGAGTTACTACCACTCTCTATCATCCATGGATCTATCTAGCCTCCTTTTAAAACTTTCCAGCACTTTCTACATAGTTGCTAAGCTTGTTCCACTCGTCCACCACCCTATTTGTGAACCAGTTCCTTCCTATCTCCCTCCTAAACCTTAACTTATCCAACTTAAATCCGTTGCTGCGAGTCCTATCCTGCTCGGATATTACAAGAACTTTATCTATATCGCCTTTATTGATTCCTTTCACCCACTTAAATACTTCTATCATATCTCCCCGCACTCTTCGTCTTTCTAGGGAATGCAAGTTTAGTTTCTTTAACCTATCTTGATATGGAAGGTTTCTAAGTCCCGGAATCATTTTCGTCATTCTTCGCTGCACATGGGTGGCCATGGGTATGTTTAGCAGCCAGACAGGGTGAGTGTGACCTGGGCCAGGCACCACACCTCACACTCCTCAGCTGCACCAATACCGCTAATTGAAACACACACACACACACAAACACACACACACACACACACACACACACACGTGAATATGCAAATCTTCACATACACAAGTGTGTATCGAGGACAGCCTTGGCTAAAACGAGGTCACTAATATTCCTTACCACACCCTACACTGCTGTCAAGAATTTATTTTTAGGACGTTAAAATTTCTTGTAAGCAGAGTATGACGTAAGGTACACCTCGCCACTGTCTTCCAGCTGCTATGAGGACATGAGGCGGTAGAGCATTCTGCCCCAGACTCAACATAAGAACATAAGAACATAAGAATGGAGGAAACGGCAGCGGGCCTATTATCCCATACTGGGCAGTCCCGTTTACACCCAACCCCTATTGCTCATATAAGCATCCAACCTTGTTTGAAGCTATTCAGCGCATTCGAGTTAATGATGATATTTGGTAACTTGTTCCATTCATCCACTACTCTGTTTCCAAACCAGTGTTTACCTATTTCGCGCCTAAATCTAAATTTGTCTAATTTAAAACCATTGTTACGAGTTCGCTCCTGGTTGGATAGTTTGAGTACCTTTGTAATGTCCCCTTTGTTTAGCCCTGCCTTCCACTTATACACCTCTATCAGGTCGCCCCTCCCTCTACGTCTGTCGAGGGAGTGCAAATTAAGATGCTTTAACCTGTCTCTATACTCAAGGTTCCTAATGCCCGGGATTAGTCTAGTCATTCTCCTCTGAATTCTTCCCAAGAATTCTATATCCATTCTGTAATACGGTGACCAGAACTGAACTGCATAATCCAGGTGTGGTCTCACAAGCGCAAGATACAGTTTTAGGATGACCTCGCTAGTCTTGTAACTAGCACTCCTTTGCATGAACCCAAGTACTTTATTAGCCTTGTTACGAGCAAAAACACATTGTTTACTTGGCTTAAGGTTCCTACTTATTATTACTCCTAAATCTCTCTCGCAGTCGGATTTCTCTATGGCATCGTTGTTCATCTGGTATCTAGTTTCCCTGTTTACATCTCCTATACTGAGTACTTTACATTTGTCCACGTTGAATTTCATCTGCCATTTTATAGACCATTTGAAAAATTTGTTTAGATCTTCCTGTAGTTTTGCGGAGTCCTCGTCAGATTTAATAACACGTCCTATTTTAGTGTCATCAGCAAATTTACTTATGTTGCTGTCTATGCCGATATCTATGTCGTTTATGTATATAATAAATAATAATGGTCCAAGTACTGAGCCCTAGGGAACTCCACTAGTGACGTTGCACCAATGGGACTTAGTACCGTTAATGCTCACTAGCTGTTTCCTGTCCTGTAACCACGCCCTAATCCATTTAAGGATATTACCTTTAATGCCATGTGCTTCTACCTTTCTAATTAGTATTTCGTAGGGGACTCTGTCGAAGGCTTTGCTAAAGTCGAGATATACCACACCATATTTGTGCCCTTCGTCCACCGATTCGAAAACTGATGAAAAGAATGTTAATAGATTAGTTAGACATGAATGCCCGCTTGTGAAGCCATGTTGGGAATCATTGATCAATCGGTGCTTCTCCAGGTGATTTCGAATAGAGTTTGAAATGATTGCTTCCAGTAATTTGCCTACTATTGATGTTAGACTGATTGGGCGGTAGTTAGAGGATAGTGATCTATCCCTCTTCTTGAAAATCGGTATTACATTCGCTATCCTCCAGGATTCTGGTACTACACCTGTTTTTAAGGACATGTTAAACAACTTTGCTAAGGGCATACTAAGCTCTTCCTTACATTCCTTTAATACTCTGGCAAATATCTCATTGGGACCAGGTGACTTATTAGGCTTTAGTTTGTCGATTTCCTTACTAACATCGTCACTAGTCACTACTATCTCGCTTAATTTGTTTTCTTCACTATCTCTGAATAGAGTCGGTGCCTCGGGTATCATGTTTAAATTTTCGGTGGTGAAAACTGTTGAAAAATATTTATTCAAATTATTGCTCATTCTCCGTCGTTATCAGTGAGCTCGCCGGTATCTGACAGTATTGATCCAATCTTTTCTCGTGTTTTAGTTTGATACATTTGGTAGAATCCTTTGGGGTTTGTCTTCGCCTCCCTTGCTATCCTTACCTCATTATTCCTCTTGGCTTTCCTTATCTCGGTTTTAACCCTACTCGCCAATATCTTATAATAATCCTGGAGGTAAATTTCGCCACGCTTTATCCTTCTACCTATAGCCTTCCTTTGGCCAATGATGTTCTTTAAATAATTATTTATCCATTTAGGGTCATTGTTGTCTGATCTGAGTTTTTTGTATGGTATGTTCTGCCTCTGTGCATTAAGTAACTCATTATTTAAATTGACGTGGAACTCGGCAGTCTCAGATGTCGTTATCAGGTCTGAGTCATGTGTCAGGTTCACGGCCAAGCGCGACACCCCCTCTCTCAGCTGCCTCTTTAAACTGTCAAAGTTTGCCCTTCTGAAATCTGGTACTTTAGTGGAATTTTCCTTAAGTCTGCCCTGAAAATCTAACTGGAATCGAATTTCTTTGTGATCACTGTTTGCAAGTTCGTTCCCTACCTCGACATTGCTAATGAGGTTTTTTCTGTTCGACAGAACTAAATCGAGTATATTATTACCCCGTGTGGGTTCGGTTATATGTTGACTTAGGAAACAGTCCTGGATCGTCTCGAGAAAATCCTGTGATTCTGAGTTACCCGTAAGGTCAGTCCAATCTATTTGGCCAAGGTTAAAGTCGCCTACTATACAGACTTTGTTGTGTATGGAAGCCCTGCACATTTCATCCCAGATAAGTCTCTCATTGACTCTATCAAGATTGGGAGGTCTATATATTACTCCTGTGATTAATTTTCCCCTACCGTCGATTAATTCTATCCAAATTGTTTCTGTATTCCGCTCAGTTTTTATTTCCTTATTTATTTCACACTTCAGATTATCCCTGACATAGATTGCTACTCCGCCTCCTTTCCTGGTCTGCCTATCGGTATGGAACAATTTGTAACCCGCAATTTGGTATTCGACCGGTAACTCACGTGAGTCTAGGTTGATCCATGTTTCAGTGAATGCTATTATGTCGATTTTTTCGGTACATACTAAGGCCCTAATATCATCCATTTTATTCCTCATACTTCTACTGTTCGCGTAGTAGACATTTAAGTTAGTCGTGTTCTGAGTCCTCCCTTTACCGCGTTTAGGTTTAAACTCCCTGTCTGCTTTAGTTTTGTCGTCATTCCTAACACTATTTCCCTGTAATCTTTCACTTTGTTTACCCGCTCCCACTGCAGTCTCCTCCACCCTCGTGCCCTCATGTTCCCCATGTTCCGCCGAGCACATCACCTCACAGCCTCCTGAGGGTAACTGAACACTGGGGACTCAAGGGCGGGAAGATGGTCTCCGGGCACCAGGAAGGGTGACCACAAGTGAGACACCGAGACAGGAAGGTAAAACTGATGGGAAGACTGAAGGTTAGGTGAGGTGAGGTTAGGTGAGGTGAGGTTGGGTTGGGTTGGGTTAGGTTTGGTTAGGTTTCTAGAGTATAATTCAATTCTCGACCATCGCGATACAGCGTGACATACGATTAACCTTGGCCTTAAAATAATTACACGAACTAATGGTGTTGCGGTCCTGTTAGGAAGTAAAGGAAGATTAAAACACGTAAAATCTTAATGACCCTCAACTGCCTCGTTGGGTCGCGCACACCATCATTATTATCACTTCTATTACAACTTCTCTCGTCAGTAATGTGGCATCACTCCCGCTTCATATTACAAAACTTTATACGAATTTATAATCTCTGTTTCTACGTTTTAAATACTGCCAACTATCATAAAAGAATAAGTAATTATTAACTATGTAAATAAACTATTTCCCACACCTATGGCAAGTGAATTTATGCAACTACAATAATGTCATTGAATAATCTATTGTTTTTGGAGTAAGTTATGTTTTTGAAAATTGTAGGCCTAAGAAGTGAGAAATGCAGAGAGACCTGACAGTTGTAGCATTAGTAAATATGACAAATTTTGTAACAAGAGGTACCGGTATGGCCAGCATAAGGACAGAACCAGACAATGTGATGTAGTCGTGGCCAGAATTAGGCTAGGATACAGACACATCTGGCAAGTTAGTAACGCTGTACCCATACCGGAACACTCAGCATGTAAACTTTGTGATAAACCTTTAAAGCATACACTAGAACACTATATTATTGAATGTGACACTGTCAAAGACTTCAGGCCACCTGACTTACTGTATCTTGAACTATGTAATTACTTCATTGAATCAGGTGTGCTTGAGGACATTCTTGCTGTTTATCCCAAATTTGCTAGCCCACACTGATTAGTCTTCAATTAGAATATGACTCCAATGTATGTGATCCACTGACCCATATATGCTGCTGGTGAATGTGATGTATTTCCTTCTTTGTGTACGAACCTCTGTCCTGCATGGCAGTGAACAGTGGCATTACCCACATGAATCTGCCCTATATATAGTGTCAATGAATATGATGCATTCTTTGTGTACGAACCTCTGTCCTGTATGGCAGTGAAAAGTGACATTACCCACATGAATCTGACCGACGTATATGTATGTATGTGTGCGTGTGTGCATGTATATGTACGTTGTTACGAACCCCTCCACCCAGCACTACGAACCACGCCATCTATTGTCCTGATCTACCTACCCAGCACCACAAGCAACGCCATCTAGGGACGAGACACGAGTATGACTCGTCTTAGTTAACACTCCGGGGTTTCCCTTCTCCATATCCTGGTTGTTGCGTCACTTCCTCCAAGTCTTCTTTGTCAGCTCCAATTCGAGGAGAGAGGACTTGGCTCTGGGAAGTGACCACAGGATCATCTATCCTCTAAACCTACGGACAGTGACTACAATACTCAGCCTTACTCGTCAGCCATCTCAGCTCCTCACTTAAGTACTTGTATCTTGTATTGCTTCCCCCACGTCCACTTGCTTCAAGATTGTTTTATGTTTTATTAATATGTATATACTGTTAATGTTAAGGTTAAGTTTGGTTAAGGGTAATTTATAAGCTGAATATTTTGTTAAGGGATTTATGGTACTCTATTATACACAACGAAAACTCGCATCCTTTGTCTACCCTTTTCAATTCAATTTTCTTTGTTTTTTGTTGTTGTTACCTGTTGGGATCTGGGTAGACGTATAACTATATTCTAAATCCCCAACTCGTAACAACGTGTACATGTATATGTGTATGTATATACGTATATGTATGTGTGTGTGTGTGTGTGTGTGTGTTTACATATATGTATATGTACTGTCAATGAATATGATGCAACTCTTTGTGTACGAACCTCTGTCCTGTATGGCAGTGAACAGTGACATTACCCATATGAATCTGACCTCTATACATTTATAGTTGTTAATGAATATGATGTATTTCTTTGTGTGTGAACCTCTGTCCTGCGTGACAGTGAGAAGTGATACCACCCTCAGTGTCAAGACCTGACTGAATTGCTCGGAATAGGCAAACTGTACTACAAGCTCTGCCAATAAATTTGTTAAACCAAAAAAAAACCTATGTAAATTCCCTTTCGTGCCATAAGCTAACCTAGCCAAGCCGACTTTAGCGGTGCCTGTGAGTGCCTATGGGTCTTTGCCAATCACAGTGATCCGTGAGTGTGACGTCATATACAATTTGATCTGATTGGGTGAACTTGGGCGTTCCATACCCAACAACAAAAGCGCCCAATTTGAAACGAGAGTTTGTGTTGGACAGCGGAACAGTAAGGGCGTGTGTAGGTTTGTATTGGACGTCCTGATAAAGAGTCATTCAAGTACAACAACATACCAATTATCTCTAAACTCCTTATGATATGCAATAATAATAATAATAATAAAAATGATTTCGTCCTCGTCATCAAAATTATCATCATCGTTAAATCACCATCGCTAATAATAATAATAATAATAAACTCAGTCAATCTCTATACTGTACTTCACTACCTTAATACTTTACTAAAATACTTTACTATATATCTGAAGAGCGGACCAGGGAACAATAACTAAGTGTTGTTATTGTCTGTTCGTCGTATAGCTAACGACCTTCACCCATTAGTACAGTTAATGGTGACTCCTGGTGTATCGTCACGTTAACAACAACATAACACCTCTCAAACCTGAAGCTCACAACACACTCTAACACACAATAACGCATGTCTTCTGTACCCACACACTCTAACACGCCCGGAACATTTTGATAACACTCCCAATAACACGTGTCTTCTGTAACAACACACTCTAACACCCCCAATAACACGTGTCTTCTGTAACAACACACTCTAACACTCCCAATAACACGTGTCTTCTGTAACAACACACTCTAACACTCCCAATAACACGTGTCTTCTGTAACAACACACTCTAACACTCCCAATAACACGTGTCTTCTGTACCAGCACACACTAACACACCCAATAACACGTGTCGAAGTTAAACTTAAACAACATTCTATTACTGTGAAATGTAATTCTCTCTGTTAACCAAGTCTCGTCCTTAATGGTTATTGGTGAACACAGGGAATCCACTAACCACATAACTGCGTGATTAAAGATGATTATTTTTCTCGCCTGGCTAGACTACGACTGCCGATCATTAACGAGGATCAACGCGGTGCTTTGAATAGGGATCGACGTACAAGATATTACAGGTAGAAGGATGGCTGTGAGGGAGGGGAGGTGGCAGTGAGGGAGGGGAGGTGGATGTGAGGGAGGGGGAGGGAGAAGGAGATGGCTGGGAGGGAGGGGATGGGCAGGGAGGGGAGGGAGGCAGGGGGAGGGGAGGGAGGGGATGGGTGGAGGCTGGAGAGGGCTGTGAGGGGAGGGGAGGTGGGGAGGGGAGGGGTGGCTGAGGGAGGAGGAGCTGAGGGAGGGAGATGGTGGGGAGGGGAGGGGGAGGGGAGGAGGGAGGTGGGAGGGAGGGGAGGATGGGTGAGGGGAGGGGAGGGCAGGAGGGGAGAGGAGGTGGCTGGGAGAGGGGAGGGGGTGGGAGGGGAGGAGGAGGTGGGAGGTGGTGGCAGGGGGAGGGAGGTGGAGGGAGGGAGGGGAGGAGAGGGAGGGAGGAGAGAGATGGCAGTGAGGGGGGAGGGGGAGGGAGGGGAGAGGGAGGGAGGGGAGGGAGGTGGCAGTGAGGGGAGGGGAGGTGGGCAGTGAGGGAGGGGAGGTGGACAGAGGGAGGGGGGTGGAGGGGACGGGAGATGGCAGGGAGGGGAGGGGAGGAGAGAGAGGGGAGGTGGCAGTGAGGGGGAGGTGGGGGAGGGGAGGGGAGGTGGGGAGGGGAGGGGAGGGAGGGGAGGGGGATGGGGGTATGGGGAGGGGAGGGGGAGGGAGGGAGGGCAGGGAGGGGAGGCTGTGAGGGGAGGGGAGGTGGGTTTGAGGGGGGAGGTGGCAGTGGGAGGGGAGGGAGATGGCTGTGAGGGGGGGAGTGGAGGAGGGGAGGTGGCTGTGAGAGAGGTGGAGGGGAGGGAGAGGGAGGGGAGGTGGGAGGGGAGGGGAGGAGGTGTCGGAGGGAGGGGAGGTGGCAGAGGGAGGAGGTGGGGAGGGGAGGTGGCAGGAGGGGAGGGGAGGAGGGGAGGGTTTGAGGGAGGATGGCAGGGAGGGAGGGGAGATGGCAGGGAGGGGAGGGGATGGCTGTGAGGGAGGGGAGGTGGCTGAGGGAGGGAGAGAGGGAGCTGTGGATGGGGAGGGGAGGTGGAGAGGGAGGTGGGCAGGGAGGGAGGGGAGATGGGGAGGGAGGGGAGGCAGGAGGGGAGGGGAGGTGGTGGCAGGAGGGGAGGGAGGAGGGAGGTGAGGGGGAGGGGAGCAGTGAGGGAGGGGAGGTGGCTGTGAGGGGAGGGGAGGTGGCTGTGAGGGGAGGGAGGTGGACGGGAGGTGGCACGGGAGGTGGCTGTGAGGGAGGGAGGTGGCTGAGGAGGGGAGGGGAGTGGGGGAGGGAGGGGGGCAGGGAGGGAGGGAGGTGGCAGTGGGAGGGGAGGGGTGGGAGGGAGGGGAGGGGAGGGGAGGGGGGTTGGGGGAGGGGAGGGAGGTGGGGGAGGGGAGGGAGGTGAGGGAGGGAGGCTGTGGAGGGGGGGAGGTGTGCTGGAGGAGGGGAGGGGCTGGGGAGGGGAGGGCTGTGAGGGAGGTGGCTGGGAGGAGGGGAGGCGGGAGGACGGGAGGATGGAGGGAGGGGGAGGTGGCTGTGAGGGAGGGGAGGTGGCAGTGAGGGACGGGAGATGGCAGTGAGGGGACGGGAGATGCAGTGAGGGAGGGGAGGCTGTGAGGGGAGGGGTGGGAGGGAGGGGAGATGGCAGTGAGGGAGGGAGGTGGCTGAGGGGAGGGGAGGGGAGGGAGTGAGAATGAGAAAAATGGGAGATATATAGATATATATATATATATATATATATATATATATATATATATATATATATATATATATATATATATATATATATATAGAGAGAGAGAGAGAGAGAGAGAGAGAGAGAGAGAGAGTAGAGAGAGAGAGAGAGAGAGAGAGAGTATGTGAGCGGAGTACAGTAGGCAGCTGCAGACAGACACTCACTCAGGTAGTACAGGAGACAGTGACAGCCATCATGACTTGGGCTGATGGCGTCTTCCTCTCACCTCGGCTTTTACGGAAAAATCACAAGTCTGAAAAACCTACAGCCTGCAGCCACGCCTCCATCCCACTGGGCTCAAGTATGGTGGCGAATTTGCCTTTACATCTAGTCTACTTAAATCATTGTTATTTGATAAAAGACGTGATTTTGATTCGTATATATTATTCTCACCTCACCTGCGTATCTCTCTCACACACATACACTAAATAATGCATTAATCATCATTGGTAGAGTGGCTAATCTCATCATATTGAAGACGATGTGTGCCGTTCACAGGTAACACATCTAATAAAACAGTAATGCTACCTGGGCGTCTGTACATTACTTACACTCGTATCAGTAAGGTTAATAAACTATAAGCTGCTTACTCATTAACATTCCCCACACCACCAACACCCATCCGCATGTCTCTCAATAACTTGTACAAACCTATACACACCCACAAACACTGCAATCATGGTGCCATTGTATGACAGGTGTGAGGAGAGGCAGTCACTTACTCGAAAAGGTAGGAACTGACTTTTGGAATTCTTGAGTATTTCACTTCACACGTTGGACAACAGTAAAATTCAGAAAACACAACAAAAACTAATATCAGTATTTTAGCGAAGCCTTATTTTGTGCCAGTTCGTGAGGTCCACCACCACGAAGGAGCAGCAGAGTTATGACAGGTGTGGGCAGCTTCACTACAGGTAAACATATTCTACTGACACACCTCATAAAGTTTTACTGGAGAACACTGCTGTATTTGGTTAGGTTAGTTCTATTTTACACACGCGTCCATAACAGTGACTTTAGACAGCAGCTGGGATGATGGCACTTTAATAATGCATCCGGACGTAACATACAAACACAAGTACAGTCAGGTACAGCTCCCTTTTTTAGAGTTGTCTCCACATGTCGTCCCCTTACTGTGTACAGTGACCACACACCAAGGGGTGGATCTATATCTTACTAAATAAACAATAGTTTTAATACATTAATTCTAATCTGTACACATTGTGACTTTTGTGAGAGAGTGTGCATCCCGCCTACAGTTTCCTCTGTCTGTGAGAGTGAACTGTATCTATCGCAAGTGTCCTGTAGATCTCCCTTAACGTGAGATATTTATTACTTGAGTGGGTCATACACTACCAGTCTCCTTAAAACTAAACTGAACGGCCTCATTAGAGTCTTTCTCAGATTTAATTATCCAGGGCGGTGTATGGCCATAACTTGACACTCCCATTACCGTTAACTACCAAACGTATTTATCACTAACCTCGAGGAAGTCGTCATGGGTGGACAACACCAATTAAAATCCAGTTTTAACCTGAAGTGTGTTAAGAGCGGAGTAAATCGCGGGAGGTGAGTGTCGCCAGCCATAAAGATAACGCAGCGCCCCGCCACCACAACAATAACAGCATCTGATAATTCGACACGCTATGTTAATAAGTTACGAAAGTTGACAAATTCGTTTCACCTCACTGTCTTTAGTGAAACTGTGTGAGAGATGATGAAAGAGATGGTCGGTAAAATGATGAGGTTTTGAACAGATAAAACCATGTATGTGGGACTAAGACGAGTTTGGGGGATTAACACCAGGTATCGGGGGATTAGGACATGGAGCGAAGGATTACGACCAGGTAAGGGGATTAGATCTAGCATGGGGGATTACACACACACACACACACACACACACACACACACATCTACCTTGCCAAAACCGATCCGACCGTGTTATCACCTGTTGCTGGTGGGGTAAAACATGCGGAGTCAACTTTCACGAGAAAGTCCCAGTATCGTTAAGTAATACCTTCCAGATGTAGCTCAGCCACACCACCACACACTGATAGAAGCCCTTACCATACCTCTACAGTATTGTCACTAATAGCCAAAGTAAAACTGTTAACTAAGAACTGTGTGACTTCTATCTTTCTACATATTATAATCTAACGTGGTGGCCGGTTTTACCTTATGGTGATAATTGTATTAACACACTACGTACTTGGTTAATATCAATACTGTACCTCATCAAGAAATTTGGCTGGTAACTTTAAAGGCGCTAGTATGGTTAACTCAGAGTACAGACGAGGACCGCTGACACAGGTGATAGAGAAATCATAAACAAATGTGTCTCTGCCAAGGCACTGAAGGCCACCAAGACGAAGGTTGGCAACATCGGGGAGCAAGATATCGTATTGATAATTTTTTATTTTACTTGTGGATATAATAGCCGAGCTCAGTCCTTTTATTATACTTATTAACTTTTAAAATTGAGATTTAAATTATTAGCAACAACTGAGAACAGGTTTATTCGTGCAGGCTTGGTTGTACGCCAGGCAGAAAGAAAGACCTTCAGTTGGGTAAAGCCAAGTCAATACACCCAGCAAAATGTTCATTGGATTACGTCAACTCACTAATACAGCACTACTAAAATATAATAGTACTTAAAAGCTAAACTAACTTCCAAAATGTGTCCATATAATCCTGAACACAACCTCGGTTCTTCACACATATCAGTCATCCATAGCGATTTCCATCTCTATCCCTCACACCTTCACAACAACAACTATATGCCGGGCTTGACAGTTCTGCTCACACTCAATCATCATCACTAACATTAAGTCTTGTTCCCCTGTAATAAACTATGACAGTTAGTACACGACGATAACACAGGTGCACCAGGGAGGGTCGTACTAGTATGTTTCAGGCATGTAAACAAGTGAGAATTAGAGTAGGATGCATTATTTGATACCGTGGAACTGTCTGGCCCATCCTGTTCTCTCCAGTCACCTGTCACAAGCAAATGACACATGTCTGCTTCACCTTCCTGTTCTTACACACCTGTCACATGTATAAGGTAGCCCCACCGTCCTGACCCTCACACACCTGTCACAAGTATAAGGTAGCCCCACTGTCCTGCCCCTCACACACCTGTCACAAGTATAAGGTAGCCCCACCGTCCTGACCCTCACACACCTGTCACAAGTATAAGGTAGCCCCACTGTCCTGCCCCTCACACACCTGTCACAAGTATAAGGTAGCCCCACTGTCCTGCCCCTCACACACCTGTCACAAGTATAAGGTAGCCCCACTGTCCTGCCCCTCACACACTATCACGAGTATAAGGTAGCCCTACTGTCTTGCCCTCACACACCTGTCACGAGTATAAGGTAGCCCTACTGTCTTGCCCCTCACACACCTGTCACAAGTATAAGGTAGCCCCACTGTCCTACCACTCACACACCTGTCACAAGTATAAGGTAGCCCCACTGTCCTGCCCCCTCACACACCTGTCACAAATATAAGGTAGCCCTACTGTCTTGCCCCTCACACACCTGTCACAAAGTATAAGGTAGCCCCACTGTCCTACCACTCACACACCTGTCACAAGTATAAGGTAGCCCAACTGTCTTGCCTCTCACACATCTGTCACAAGTATAAGGTAGTCCCACTGTCCTACCACTCACACATCTGTCACAAGCATAAGGTAGCCCTACTGTCTTACCCCTCACACACCTGTCTTAAGTATAAGGTAGCCCCACTGTCTTGTCCCTCACACACCTGTCACAAGTATAAAGTAGCCCAACTGTCTTGCCCTACACACCTGTCACAAGTATAAGGTAGCCCAACTGTCTTGCCCCTCACACACCTGTCACAAGTATAAGGTTGCCCCACTGTCCTGCCTCTCACACACCTGTCACAAGTATAGGTAGCCCCACTGTCTTGCCCCTCACACACCTGTCACAAGTATAAGGTAGCCCCACTGTCTTGCCCCTCACACACCTGTCACAAGTGTAAGGAAGCCCGACTGTCTTGCCCTCACACATCTGTCACAAGTATAAGGTAGCCCCACCGTCCTGCCCTCACACATCTGTCACAAGTATACGGTAGCCACACCGTCCTGCCCTCACACACCTGTCACAAGTATAAGGTAGCCCTACTGTCTTGCTCCTCACACATCTGTCACAAGTATAAGGTAGCCCCACCGTCCTGCCCTCACACACCTGTCACAAGTATAAGGTAGCCCCACCGCCCTATCACTCACACACCTGCATTGATTTTAATAAGGAAGACGAAACTCAATTACCATCACCGTATAGGTTCCACGTACAAGGTAAAACCCGCTCGCCCAGCACGCAACACAGGGACGAGAATCCCACCACGCTGACCCTGTTGCCCTACACCACAAACACCAATAGTCTCAGGTTTAAATGGTCAAATTACCTCATCTGGATGGTTAAAAAAATAACCACACATCCGTAGTTTGGGAGTAATTTAGCGTGGACGACAGCCACCATATTTAAGAAGTGACCCAGTACGTATGGCCGAGGATGGTGCTGTGTGGCCAAGGGTGGTGTGGCCGATGGTAATGTGGTGTGGCCAAGGGTGGTGTGGTGCGGGTGAGGGTGGTGTGGCTCTAGAGGTCCTGATACCAGCTGATCCTTGAGCACTACCGACACTTAACTCCTTACACACGACACTCACCACGATAACAGGATTCTGAATTGAGAGAGAGAGAGAGAGAGAGAGAGAGAGAGAGAGAGAGAGAGAGAGAGAGAGAGAGAGAGAGACTACATTGTGGGTGTATTTGTAAAGCGTACACAGTAGGTGTCTTGTGGTGAGAGTTCCGGGAGGTGTGTGTATGTGTGTGTTTGTGTGTTTAAGGCCGTCGGGCAGCCAGGCGTCACACCACCAAGCTTACATAACCGGTCCTACGACCCCCACCACCACCATCCTCACCCAACACAAATTGCGACACTATTCTTGCGACACACCCAACCATCTCCCCAATCCCATCACTGCTACTATCGTCAACACCTCTATTACCAACAACAACAATACTACCACTAGTACGATTCCTACCGCCGCCCGCCACCACCACCAAGACACAAAGCACTCCACGGGAAAGACGAAAACAAACACACACACACACACACACACACACACACACACACACACACACACACAAACACACACACACACACACACACACACACACACACAGAGGAAATGGAGGATATAAACACTTTAGCAAGGCAGATATACTTATTATTGGGATTCCCAGTTTTTGCCATGTATAAAACAGCCACAATACCTGAAGGTCTAGTAGAGTCTCAATACAATACAGAGACTACTGCACCGACAACAGGCTCCTTTTTCAAAACAACCTAATGAATGCTAACTGGGATCTTGTCTATGCCTCCGACAACCCTAACGTGAACAGCTGTAACTTCTCTTGCATCTTCAATGCTTGCTTTGATAAATGCTTCCCGCTCAAGACTAAGTCAGTGAAAACTGTATCCATTTCCAAACCTTATATCACAAGCGAAATTAAGATAATGTTAAAGGAAAAACACAAACTCCAAAGGAAATTTGAAAAAAAGACCCATAACTTTCGGTGATGCTTACCGAAGTATCAGAAATAGAGTAACTCAAGCAGTTAGAAATGCCAGACGTAACTATTATACAAATAAGCTCCAGGCAGCATCAGGCGACAGTAAGAAAACCTGGAATGTCATAAATTCTATTCAGAACAGGAACACTCAGCCTTCGGCCCCCCACTCAGCTTTTATGATAAATGATTCAGTTGTAACGGAACCCTCCCTCATTGCCAACCACTTTAATGAATATTTTATTAATGTTGGCAAAAATCTTGCAGAGAGCATCCCTGATCACCATGAGGAATTTAGAGCCTACCTGCAAAACAGAAAGCAAAATGAGCTATTCTTATCCCCTGTTACAGCAGATGAATTACTGGCCATCATAAAAATGTCCAAAGATGCAGCAGCAGGCGAAGACAATATACCAATGAGCATCATTAAGAAAGTGGCCCACTTATTACTACCTGTTCTCCTACACATTTGTAACTCCTCCTTCACTAGTGGTGTCTTTCCTGCTAAAGTCCACCCGGCATATAAAAAATCTGGGGACAAAGGTCTCTTCAAGAATTACCGCCCCATATCAGTCCTCCCAGCCTTGAGTAAGATACTGGAAAAGCTAGCATGTAATAGACTAAATTCCTTCTGCAATGCCAATAACATCTTTACAGACTCCCAGTTTGGATTTAGAGCTAGAAGGTCGACTGAGAGTGCTCTGCTATCCTTAACTAATGACATCTTAAATTCCTTTGATGACAGACAGTTCACAGTCGGTATATTCTTGGACCTCTCTAAAGCCTTCGATACTGTCGACCATACCATCCTCCTTTCAAAGCTTGAACATTACGGCGTTAGGGGCCTGTCCCACAATTGGTTAACCTCATATCTGTCCAACAGGATGCAGTATGTCTGCTATAATAATCACCAATCTAACTCCTCGCCTATCTTGTGTGATGTCCCCCAACAACCTGATACACTGTCACACACCATGGGGTGCCTCTGGCTCTTCAAAAACACAATCCCTGGTTACTGCACAAAAGAGAGTTGTATGGACAATGACCTACTTGAAAAAAACAGATCACACAAACGGAAACTTTGCTAAATTGAAAATGTTAAAATTCGAAGATATTAACACCTACTGCTGTGCCCTCTTTTTTTACAAATCTATCAATCACTTGCTTGACAATAATTATTTCCAGTTCCCGAATAATCAGAGATACAACTTACGGCACCCAGAGCTACTAAGACCACCCCCCATGCCCTCCTCTCAGTCCCAGATCTCCATAAAATATCATGTTGTGAAGGTGTGGAACAACTTACCCCCACCCATCCGAGCAAAGACTACGCTCCCTTCCTTTAAATCATCTCTTAAAAAATATCTACTGTCTAAGTATCAATATTTCTTGTAACACCTACTATATTTGCAGTACCTGCTTTTATTGAACCATCAAAACCGTTTTATCGGAAATTATCATGTAAATAGATAAGAAATTACCATTGCAATAAACATATTTGCCAACTAGACTAATCCTGACAGCTCTGTCCTCTTGTTCAACCTTATTACTGTACAACCCATGTTGTACTGCTCCCCTATTATACTTATGTTTTTCAATTCCACTGTAATTTATGTACTGTATATACTTATAATAAAAAAATAATAAATAAATAAAATAAATAAATATTGAAATGATAACCGTGGTAACATTATGAGATGTTCTTATTACCACCATGCTATTGTACTAGTCCAGATGTTACTAAATGTTACATAATACTTCCTTGAGATAAATGTACAGTATATATCAGGTGCCTAAAAGAGAGCTCAGGTTCTCAACTGGTTCAGCCATGTTAATACAGTATTGTTATTATTATCATCCATTCTGTATCAGTTTTTTCTGGCTAAATAAACTGCTTCAATTCAATTCAATTCAATTCAGTGTGCAACCAGGACTGTGTGTGTGTGTGTGTGTGTGTGTACGTCTGCTTCTGAGAATACGATAGTTGGTAGGTTAGGTTAGGTTATAGTTAGGGTTTTATATCCTAAGATGCAATAAGCTTGAGTATCTAATATCCAGGTGATCATTATATTCATTAAGTTTTACACGCCAGTATCCGCAAACATGGCGTCGTGTTCAGACATTATTCTAAGTTGACCAAGGAAGCACTCCAGCACACCCCAGACAGGCCTTATCAACACTTGCCTCCTTAATCGCATGAGTCAAGATGCAAGCATGAACCTCGCATGCTTCCCAGTTGACCGCTGTAAACGCTTTGGCACACGGAAAATAAAAAGATCTTATCTACACTTTAAAATCCACGTATATGGTAGTTCCCTATTTGTGTGTGTGTGTGTGTGTGTGTGTGTGTGTGTGTGTGTGTGTTTTGTCTATGTGCAATTTTGTTGGTATGTATGTCTGTAGTTATTAGTGTATGTGAGTTTGATTTTATTTGTGTAAGTGTATGTTTTTGTAATTTAAAATGGTGGTTTATGAACTAGGGCTTAGGCAGCAGTGTAATCCGGTCCTGTACCGAGGAGCCTTACCCAGGAGTCACTCTGTTCACCCACATGGGAAGGGAGGCTACAGGTGCCCTAAACATAGCTTCTGCCGTTACTGTCCTGACTGGTCAACTACGCCACGTAAGGTTATCGCCCACGTGGTAAAAAATATGACAGGTGATCATAACAGACTACAGAAATGTCAAGACCTTTCTGGGTAGTGACTCAAGCGCCACTAGTGAGTCCAGACATAACATCGACATATCAGAGGTAGGTGAGTCTCGGCACCCATACGAGGGCCATCTTAGACACAAAAGGCCCGGCTGTACTATCATCTGTAAAGGAAAGTCTGCCACTGATTGCAGTTGCAGAGTTGGCATTGCCATTCACTTTACCATCTCCGATTCCCTTTGAATGGCTTCCTCTGTCTTCACCAATAATCGCATAAACTCAGCACCTAAAACAAATATACATGAATGAACAAATACATTAAATAACAATTGTAAAACGAATAGAATAATAAAGGAGTGTGTGTACACACAGTAAAAAAAGTACCGCACGGATTATGTGCCAAACAATATGACACCACGGACGAGGGATAGTGGAATATTTGTAGTGGTTCTGTTTTATGGTGGTAGCCCTGCTTTCCTTGACTGAGGGTGTCCTCACATATCTGTTGCCCTACCACAGGTAGGTGGAAACCTTTGCCATACAGGCACGTGTACCAACCCTCCCGGTACATCAGGTGATGTATATGCATCATAAGACAGCAGACACCCCCCTCCCCCCTGCGCGATACTTTTTTTTTTCACTGTATGTACATTTTGTATTAGATTCAGAGTTTATGCTATTGTTTGGCTGTTGTTCTTAATTGTATGGATTTCAGTAATTAATCTGCACGTCTTTGTGTTAAATTTTAGCATTTGTTTACTGCGATTGTAATTAATATATTAAATTATGTAGTTAATTTTATGAGTTATTTACAGTTCTTAATAAATGTTACTGGATTTTATTTTACATAATTTAGATAAACTGTGCAAACGACGCTCACAAATATTTTGCTGTTACTATACAGGGTGTACATAAAATCCTGTTCCAGTTTCAAAATCGCATCACAACAACACCATAAGAGGTAGAATAATAGTCTTATACATGAGAAAGAGATAGAGAGACAGAGGGGGGGGGGGTGATCGTCTCAGCCAGCGTCATCTGGTCGAGTATGGTAGTAGCAAGGAGTGGCACTGTGAATAGCCCACTTGGCAGCCTGGCACGTTCTTCACGAGACATTGTAAACATCTTGGTGTGCCAATTGTCAGATCCTCACCCAAACACACACAACAAGACGCCCGCCATATCACAATGTGGCCACAAAGAAAACTTGAGGCCATATCCTTGTGGCCACACAAAAATCATGATGCCATATCACACTGTGGCCACTCAAAGAACTGTCTCCAACATCGTAATTTATGTCTAAAATTGTTACTGAAAAACTGTAAGTAGCGATGAAGGAATAGAAGTAAATGGTAAAGTTGTGTAAACTATATTCTCTATACAGATTATATTTATTTATTTACAGACGGTGAGGTGCTACACAAACTGGTAAAGGTTGGTGGCACAAGGTAAAGAATATGAGCTTATAGTTAACACTGTTCAGACAAAACGATGGTTGTTTGCAGACGAGATAAATCCTATAACATATATTACGGTAAACAACGGGGAGTACTGCATTGTGTACACGAATATGTGTGAAGGACGTTAAGCGCTTATATTCAATTTGCACTTTATATATAACTTCGATAACTCCTGCTCTGCGTCCGTCTAAACTACGCTGCCGCTAGCTGCCCTTCATTATTTAGCACTGCTCCACTTTTCTCAGTTAAAAGTAATGGGGGAGATGTAAACCTGACAGTATCACAGCGGAGCAGCCCGCGAAGTGCTCCTCTAGACTCAACAACTCTTGGCTTCAACTTATATGAAAAACATACCGATTTATTGAGAACAGGAGGCAGGTACATTGACGCTCCACATCCCAAAAGTTGTCTACATGAGATGAAAAGGGAAAACGTATCCAAGACAAGAGTCCTACTCTCACCACCAACTACTAATAAAAAGGCAAGGGAGAGGATGTTCGCTGAGCATCAACGACAAACTGACGTACTGGAGAGTCTAAAGTGGGTCACTTTAAAGAATGGATTTGGTCGTGGAGGGAATAGAGATGTCCAACAGCTTCCAGGTAAGTAATGGCTGTCAAATATTTTTTTGTTTAACAGTACATGTGGCGGCAAAGACCAGGACAACGTCAACAGACACACATGAAGACTGATGTCACATCCATGCCAGTTTGAAGTGTTGTAAATGTTAAGATGTCACTTACATTGAGAAAACTGTAGGACAAAGACCGTAGCCCTGAAGCATTCTATGACTCACAGGGAAAAACCAAGAGCGACACACACACACACTGCCATACAATACGAACAATAGATGTAGGTGGGACAGTTATTGAGTCATGTTAGTAGACAACAGCAAGAGGGTGGGAGGGAGGGAGGCCCCGACGGGTAGTCTTCTCAACACTCCAACAGCCCACTTAGGTTCTCTTACTGCAGTATCTTGCTGACAATGATAAAAACCCTCCCTTCTTACGACCATTCTCACTGTGCCCTAATGTCTCCTCCCTAGCAGTGCCCTTCATGCCCCTATCTACCCCATCATCCCCAGTCCCCTCCCGTGCTCCTCCCGGGCAGGGCAGACGGGCGTCCCCTGGCCTGGTGCCAAGCCTCAGGAATGCCTGCTCTCAATATCACTTTATTTATACACATCGTACACACTGTCACCCCCTGGCACCACTATTGTAACTCACGGGACACACCGTCACTCCCGCCACCACTATTGTAACTCACGGGACACACCGTCACTCCCGCCACCACTATTGTAACTCACGGGACCCACCGTCACTCCCGCCACCACTATAGTAACTCACGGGGCACACCGTCACTCCCGCCACCACTATTGTAACTCACGGGACACACTGTCACACCCGCCACCACCACTGTAATTCACGGGACACACCGTCACTCCCGCCACCACTATTGTAACTCACGGGAGACACAACCATCAGTACAACAGCCGGGGGCCAGCCAGACCTATATATACTGACGACAAATAAAAAACTCGCTACACAACAATGAATCAGCATGTGGCTCCTGGCTGATTACTCACTGTAAGGACAGCAGCTTCTCTCAACTCCGACATGAAGGTCTTCACGTGCCCGAAATCACCATCACTCCCAAGTTCAAAGGAGAGTTACTGATATATTAACTTAAGGTGTGGTTATGTGTTATATGTGTCAAATCAGACAATTTTTAAAATACCCGTGAAAATGTTCCGTTTCATGTGTATGTTGTGTTCTGGTATGGATTTGGCAGCAGTATTTACACAAACAAGTAGTACACGCTCCTATTCCTCCTCCTAGCAAGTTCCACACATTTTTCTTTGTTGCCCTACTTGATACAGCCCAAGATAACAGCTGCAGTTGCCACAATAATGTCACCGAAATCCATCTTGAATACTGTATTTACGTCTGTGTGACCGGTCTGAGCGTTGGTGGTCGGAACTGTAGTGCCAGGTGTGCTAGTTTAGGTGTTCATGTGACGCCGCCTTAAAACTATTGCTTGAAAATATTTACTACTACCACTACTTATACTACTATTACCACCATCACCATTATTACTACAACCGCTACTACTACTACTACTACCACCACTATTATGATCACCATTACCAATAATGACAAGTACACACATAGCAGTAGGTAGCAGACAGAGACACGTACATACCAACTGGAAAATAATACATCAATACACTGTAATGCTTAACCAACGACCTTGAACAGCAACACCCCCCCCCCCCGGCACTGTACTGTAGTGCCAATGACCTCAGTGAGTGACGGTTACTGTTGACAGTGCCACTACACCACAGTGGCGCTCATGCCCTCTACTATGTCAACCACGACTGCCCCTGTGACGTCAACACATAAATTATAGATAAATTACCTGAAGTAAAAGTCAAAGGCGAAGGAGACACAAGTTCCCACGATAAACAATGCTCATCAAATGGCAACACCGGCGACGGCCTTGAGTGTGTGTGGGGCAGCACGTGGTGTGTGGTGAAGGATGAGGCAGCACGTGGTGTGTGGTGAAGGATGAGGCAGCACGTGGTGTCTGTGTGTGGTGTACGTAGGCTACACCCAGCACCTACACCCACACACCATCTACTGTAGGCTACACCCAGCACCTACACCCACACACCATCTAAGCTACACCCAGCACCAACACCCACACACCATCTAGGCTACACCCAGCACCAACACCCACACACCATCTAAGCTACACCCAGCACCTACACCCACACACCATCTACTGTAGGCTACACCCAGCACCTACACCCACACACCATCTAAGCTACACCCAGCACCAACACCCACACACACCATCTGGGCTGCACCCAGCACCAGCTTGCCCACACACCATCTAAGCGCTACCCAGCGCCTGCACCCCTACCATCTGCTGTAGGCTACGCACAGCACCTACGCACACACCATCTGTGAGGCTGCACCCGGCACCTACACCCACACCATCTACTAGGCTGCAGCACCAACACCCCACCATCTAGGCTGCACCAGCGCCAACGCCACACCATCTGCTGCCCCAGCAGCTACACCCACACCATCTGCTGTGTCTGCAGCACCTGCACCCACACTGCATCTGGGCTGCACCCAGCACCAACACCCACACCATCTGGGCTGCATGGCGCCTGCACCCATCCATCTGCTACCTTTTGACCTGCATCTACTGTGGCTACACCAGCACCCTACACGATCTTTGCTCCCAGCAGCCTACGCCCACGCCATCTTGTGACTGCACACGGCGCCTCGCCCACACGCCATCTGGCTTCCCCAGCCGGCACGTTACAGCCATCTGCTGTGGGCTACACACTTCCTACGCACACACCATCTGGGCTGCAGCACCTGCACCCACGCCATCTGGGCTGCACCCAGCGCAACACCCACGCACCATCTGGGCTACGCCCGCAACTGCCCACATACCATCTGGGCTACGCCCAGCACTAACGCCACACGCCATCTGGGCTACACCAGCACCTGCACCCACCATCTGCTGTCAGGCTGCACCCGGCACCAGCGCCCCACACACCATCTGGGTGCACCCGGCACCAACACGCACCATCTGGTGTACACGCAGCTGGCACACACCATCTGGGCCCAGCACCAACACGCACCGTCTGAGCTACACCAGCGCAAACGCGCACACTGTCTGGCTGCACCCAGCACCTGCACCCACCACACACACCATCTGGGCTACGCAGCACCAGCACCCACACATCTGGGCTACACCAGCACCTGCACCCACACCTGCATCTGGGCCTGCACCCAGCGCCAACACCCACACCATCTGGGCTGCACCAGCGCCAACACCCACACCATCTGCTGTAGGCTGCACACCCAGCACCAACACCCACACACCATCTGGTGCACCGGCACCTGCACACACCATCTACTATGGGCTGCACCAGCACCAACACCCACACACCATCTGGGCTACCCAGCACCAACACCTCACACCACCATCTGCTGGGAATGCACCACACCAGCGCCACACCATCTGGGCTGCGCAGCGCCTGCACCCACACGCCGTCTGGGCTACGCAGCACCAACACCCACACCATCTGGGCTACGCAGCGCCAACACCCACACCGTCTGCTGTAGGCTGCACTGGCTCAACGCCCGCACCGTCTGAGCTGCTGGCACTTTACACCCACACGATCTGCTGTGGGCTGCACCCAGCGCCAACACACTGCATCTGGGCTGCGGCACCCACACCGTCTGTGCACCCAGCACCAACACCCACACGCACCATCTGATGCCGCCAGCGCCGCCACCCACGCGTCTGCTGCAGGCTACCCGGCGCCAGCACCCACACACTGCTCTGGGGCTGCACCAGCACCTGCGCCCACACCGTAGGCTGCACAGCTCCAACCACCCACACACCATCTGGGCTGCACCAGCACTGGCACCCACCGTCTGCTGTGGGCTGCACCCAGCGCCAGCACACCATCTGGTCTGCACCCAGCACCAACACCCACACCATCTGGGCTGCCCAGCACCAACATCCACACACCATCTGCTTTGAAGCTACACCCATCCAGCTGCCCACACCGTCTGGGCTGCACCCAGCACCCACACACCATCTGCTGCCGGCTGCGCAGCACCAACGCCCACACACCATCTGGGAAGCTACACCCAGCACCAACACCCACACACATCTGGGCTACGCAGCACCAACGCCCACACACCATCTGGTGCACCAGCACCAACACCCACACACCATCTGGGCTACAGCCAGCACCACACGCACCATCTGGGCTGACGCAGCACCAACGCCACACCACCACTGGGCTGCGCCCAGCACCCACACCGTCAGGCTGCACCCAGCACCTGCACCCCACACCGTCTGGGCTGCACCCAGCACCTGCACCCACGCACCATCTGGGCTGCAGCACCAACACCCCACCATCTAGGCTGAGCACCAACACCCACACTCTGCTACTTTCTTCCCCGCCTCCTGTCACTTCGTCATCTTTCTCCCCAGTAGCTTGACCCGTCAGGTACATGAGGTTCACCAGCCTTTTGTTTCGTGATAAAGTTACTATTTTAGGCCAAGAATGTGTAGGTTTCTCAATAAACTAAATCAAAATGAAATAACACTTGTTTGCTTGTTCATCATATTGCAGAGATGAGTGTACCTGCAGCTTATGACCTACTGCACCTGGATCTCGTAGTATAAAAGCCCATTATTTCACTTGACTAAACATCTTATTCTAACCTTACATTACTCATTTTATCCTAATCCCCCATTAGGTTGTTTAATTACAGGTAGAAATAAGTGGTGTTTTCATGAGAAGTCACTGTCTGTTATCACAGGTGTTGACAATGCTACCTTGTCACACTTTATGGCACACTGGTGAAAGGTTAATATACACCTTCGTTTTGTATTTTTCATAATGTATTTTGAAATCTAAGTCTGCAAGTGTCAAAAGTTTATTTATCAAAGGATAGATCAAGGTGTGGGGGCGGGTCAGTGCTGTGGTCAGGGTGTTGCTACAGTTAATAGGTTGTCTTGTGATGTTGACACTCTTGTTCCTGTGGTTCAGTGCCATCACCCCACACACTACCACGTACACATGACTTCTTGTCTCACTCAAGACCCCGTCCTCATGGTGTGCCTTGCTGGTTTGTTCTTTTGAAACTAAATTGGCTTTGATGCTGTATCTGTGAAAACAGACATGCTTTGGAACAAGTTAGTGTGATAAAGTGTTTATAAACTAAGCTCTGTTTTGGTCCCCCGTTACCACTCCTCGCGGGGGGCCCGCTCTGGCCTCCTCTCACCTATGTGCTTTACGGTGATGCAATCTCCTTTGTCTCTCCCGCTAATACGCTGTACACAGTGGTCTCAATCTCCTTTGTCCTCTAAGAGGTTACGCCTCCCCAACCACATGACTTCCTAGGAGTGCCCAAGCAGTCCTCGGCCCTCTGACGTAGGCATATAAGTGAGCCCTGCTCCACCATGTCTGGAGTTAGTTGACTGGGGAGCCCAGCTGCTCGCTTTGTCTCATGCTGCACTGGGTAGGCCAGGCGACTGTGGTGTTGACCTTGACACACCCAGCTTGCCTTGCCCGGAGAGAGACTTTTCAACTAGTTGATCCAGGAACAAGCGGAAGGCCGAAAAACGAAAAGACTTAGAGACAATCGCTACAACCGCAACCCCCCCATGAGGTAAGATTATACTTCCCTGGAAGGTGCATCACTGAAGACAAGTATCTCTGGCTGAACGATGCGGAGAGCCGACACCCAGAGCTGAGTTTTCAGTTCCAGAGTCGGTACACAAAGATCATGTTCTGATTAGAAACGACCAGCAGTCTGGGATCTCCTCACCAATAGCATAAGAGACTTAACTGCATGGAACAATGTCCCAACCATCGAAGCAAGAAAACCATATAATAATCATAGGGCTCTCGACCAGTACTGCCAGACCCTACACTGCAGCTCATCCCCTACATCAGAAGGACGAAGCGACTCAGGGGCAGGAAATACGGTCATTGCAGGCTGGGTTAGCTCGGAAGACCCACCCAAGACCATTCGAGTCCGTGGTGCCTATCCCGGACTCTGAAGAGTAACTCTCTATATCAGGCTAACCGGAAATTGATACAACCCTGTCAGCACTGGGGCCATGTGGCCCGGTTATGCCCCTCGGCAAACCGTGGTGTGGTCTCTGCTCAAGGCAACATGCAATGGGTTTGCAGAATACAGTTGCTCAAGGGGTGTCATCCTTTAAGTGTATTAACTGCAAAACAGTTGGAGTTCTGTATGGCACCCTAACTTTGTTCACCGGCTCCTACGCTAGCGCCCAGACCCGCCACCCAGGCAGGTCCTCCAAAAGCTCTCAAATGCTAGAGG
This sequence comes from Homarus americanus, assembly GCF_018991925.1. NCBI lineage: Eukaryota > Metazoa > Arthropoda > Malacostraca > Decapoda > Nephropidae > Homarus > Homarus americanus. The sequence goes on from NW_024750852.1 coordinate 2,585,116, forward strand.
TACTCCCTACGGCCTAGCCTGGCCTGCCTCCCACAAAAGCTCCAGGATCATCACCAGCAGTCTCATCGAAAAGATCAGCAGGGGAACTAACACAGACGTACCGACACAACAGGCGCTGCCAACACACTCACATGCACATCGTGAAGATCAATGATTTGAAAAAATATGATTAAAGAACTCAAAGCTCAGTTTACAGCTCAAACTGAAATGTTTAGGAGCCTCTGTGATACACCTAAAAGGAAAAAAAACACCACAACACAGTGCAGCAACTTCGGAAATTACAGTCAAACTGAAGACATTCAGATGTCAGTACCAGATGTGAAACTCAAGACCCGCAGGAACTAGTGTCCACGCAGAGGAAAATAGTGATACTGGTAACCAGTTCCTGCTGATGCCTCTTGTGGACATGGTCGGCAAGATGAACAAGCACAAACAGAAAATGGTGGTGATGTCGAGTGTAGCAAAGTGTGTTGTTGTCTGCCAATGAGAAATACAACAATTGTTGAGCCGTACGTGCTCCGTGTTTAAAAGGGTTAACTGACACTACTGCCTGCCGAAGGACAGGCAGCGCAGAACAGTATCGCACGTGCCTTTTGCTTTCTTTCCATCCGCATTTCATAATGGCCAGTGTTATTACCAGACAAAATTCCAAAATACATTTCATAATGGCCGAGTGTTAATACCAGGCAAAGATACAGAGCGGTGAAGGTGATGAGTTGGAACATCATCCTTAGAAACGATACCTGTTGACCTACACTACAAGGGTTGGCTAGGGACATCGTGGTAGTAGTGTCGCCAGGAGTGTCTCACACCTAATGGTAAACACAGTCACCAGTGTGTGTATTATGATCCTGGATTCTACTCACATGTTTGATGTGTATTAGAAGTTTACTCCCGCATGTACCTCTTGTATCCAAAAGACTACCAACCTTCAGTACCATGGGATCACTATCACCTGAGCAACTCCACACTCAACGTGCTAAACGCCTATGCTCCTCAGATCAGCTTCAATACACGAATCTCCCAGACTTTTTACACACTGGGCACTGTCTAATGGGTGACTGAATACTAGACACAAGAAATTAGGTGGCTCACCACTAACACCAATGGTGAGACTTATCTCCTTCTCTCGGCGCATATGAAGATGTTCCAGGTATAGGTAATGTGAACCAACACACATCTATGGCGGGGTCTGAACAAATGTATTGGCTTTAATCTATCATACACAACTCCTTAGCTCTGATGTTTGTCACTGATCTTATGTCTGTTCCAGCCCAATCCAAGCTAGTATACATGTGGCCAATGACACCCCACTGGTGGTAAGCTCAACAGACGTAGAATCACAGTCAAGCAAGAACATGAAAGCCAGTTCATAGACTGCATCCGCATGACTGGTACAAGGACTTTCTAAGCCTGACAATTACCAAAGTTTCCGCGGCGATCTGATGGGTAGGACTTGTATGCTTGCAACAATGCCTCCCACCAAAAAGGAAAACGTGGCCAGCATTATGGGAACAGGCAACAGCAGTGCTATAATGACCCTGAGCTGAAAAAAACTCAGGGGCTGGTCAGGAGGGTGGTAAAAGGTTACAGACAATTTAGAACACCTCAAATGTTACAATTGTATCAAGCTTCGCCTTGCTGCTGTCGGGGAACGATGTAAACGAACTCCAGACAAAATGCGTGGGAACATATGTCAACAGCCTGAACCAACACACATCCCTCAGCAAAGCCTGGGAAAGGCATAAACATAATCAGGGTAAAACAGAAGACACGTGCCATCGGCCTCTGCAAAAAGTCGAATGAGCTAATAACAAGTGGGCTCCGTGTGTCGAGCTTATGACATGTTGCCAGCTAGGGTTTCAGGGACTCCTTGATGCGAAGTCTGCGAGAAAGTAATCTTAACCAGCTTTATGCTGGGCAAACAACACGATGAGTGTGATCATTTCCACATTTACTGAGTGGGAGCTTGACGCCGCCTCGCCAGAGTAGATACTTCCCTGGAGAGGACGAGAATCCACCTACAACATCATTAGACTACTAAGGCGCGTGCCAGGCAATCCATTGTTGGTATTGTGCAATATGAGTCATGCCGGGCCAGCTTCACCCACATCATGGACCAACGGTATTGTTGTACCAATACCAGAAACCGGAACAGCCTGATGCTGCGTCCCCATATCACTAACCAGCTGCCTGTGTAAACGCTTTGAGAGATGGTTCTTGGCAGACTCTTATATAAATCAGAAGAACACATAATGCTCTAACAGTAAGCTACCACCCATGGTAAGGTGTACATAATTTGCATCACCACATTCCTAACTGTGAATAGTGATGAAAAGGCACAAGATACTACCACATTTTGTTGACCTAGCTGCATTTGATATTGCTTGTAGGCAGCTTTGATGTTAATACCCGAAACTAAGCCAAAAATGGATATAGGAGTAGGCTGTTACGCTGGATAAGTGGTTACCCTAACCAACAGAGGGCTGCTGCACTGTTTCCAGGGTTACAAAAGTGAAGTTAAGATATGCAACAGGTACCCTCAAGGTGGAGTACTTAGCCCACTTTGTTCAATGTTCTTATGAATGCATTATTAAATTTAATACCGAAGACAACAGCAATATATAATCAGCTGTTGCTGATGATATTTTTATACATACTAAAACTCATCATTGATACAAACCACCTAGACATATACACTTGGCTGTGAACACCTCCGGTCTTATTATACTCCACTGACAAAACTGAGTGTTCGGCAAACAAGCTGGGAACCGTAAGCGCGGCGCCAAGTTCAAGAATAAATAACAACACTATTGACTATCTTTCTCTTTTAAATATCTTGTTCCGTCCTTGTACCCCTACCTGCCATACAACAGCTAACCCCCACCAATGTGACAGGCCAGAGACCTCTTAGAAGTGTGGCAGGGTACAGCCCCCATAATTGCTAACTCATTAAATTGTTAAAAACAATGTGCCTGAAATATATAAGATCTCTGATAGATTACCACACGCACCAGCCCTGGTCATTCGTGACGGGAAAGGCGTTGACTCGAGAAAATGCAAAATAAAGCCCTCAGGGTATAGGATGTCCCGCAGGCACTAAAGTGCCAATATGAGAAAACCAGGTATACCCAGTGTTAAAAGATAGAATAATTGAAGTCAACCTCATGATAGCCCTGAGGAGGCTTCTGCGTGGTGATCCTGATAACATTGTTTCATAAAATTACTTTGAATAACGCCAGACCATGGGACTACTGAGTCTAAATGGATCCAAACTACAGCTACACATATGAAGATATTTGGACTGAACCACCTGTACAAGTTGAGACACAACAGCGCTTCTCTACCGCCCTGGCAGACAGTTCCCTTCGATATCACAATACAGAAGCAATATCCGCCTAAAAATTAATTATACAAAACGTTGCCAACACACACTGCCAAGTGAAACTCTTGAACACATACACACTCTACAGACTGATGATAATATCACACAGACCATCTGCTGATGGATCTCTAAACACCGCCTATTGGGAGAGCTGGAAATACTATTATTTGTGACTCAACCTGACGGTAATATAATTGAGAAAGGAGTTAGAATTAACAACTTTATCCACTCTACAAACTGAATTGGTTGCCTGCAGCTATTAAATTCATTGAAACCGCACATTGCTGACAGTCATCATCACTGACTCTCTATCCTCCTACTTGCCCTTAGTGCCTCGACTGGGGAGTTGTCACGATCTTGTCTCTGAGCCAGACACAAATATGGTGCCTTGTTGACAGGGTGTCCGGGGTCAGCTATTCAGATCTCTCACTGACCTCCACTAAAACATGACAGGTTGATGCCCTCGCCAAACTCGCGTCTAACAAAGACACCGTTGAATACAATTTGGGTCTGTCAAAAAATTCACCAAACGCATTGGAAAGAACTTATTGATGAGTTTGACGCAAGTAGACAAGTGCAAACAGGCACCTGAGTCGTCCGCCAGTTTACCATGATGAGATGTATCGGTGAAACATGTATGTAAAGGGCAAATGTAAAGGATACTCGTTACAGATGATGCCGCTAGATTGAGTTAGGATAAGTACCTTTGGCAGTATGTTCAAAGCAGATGTAAACAAACTAAATGTAAAAATTATTGTTGGCCATACATATGGCCCACGCATGAGCTACCGATCTCGACTGTGTGAAGATAGAAGACAGCACAGGGACAGGTCCAAGCTTGCACTGTGTGTGAAATGGCACAACACTTCATCTCTAATGGCAAGATAGCCGGCATATTAGATTGTATCCACTTTTTGCGCCCGTAACTATATCAGTTCTCATGTACAGGGCAGCCGCAATGGCAGACCCTCCATGGCCATGAATAACAAAGTGTGAGGCAGAACATACTGCCTCACACGCCTGTTCTCACTGCATTTGTGAATAAAGCAGTTACCCTTTATGTATAGAACTAAACAAATAATGTAAATACTCGCAGCTTTCAGTGCCATAATATCCTGACAACCGGGGTTAATTATTACTGACCCTTTATAAGCCTATACCAATCCTTTGCTACCGCTCGCAGGATGAGTGTGGGGAATTTTGTATTAGCACTGGCGAAATCAAATAAATCAATCATCCTCACCCAAACATCATCCCTCACACCCAACCATCATCCCCTCACCCAAACATCATCCTCCACCCAAACATCATCCCTCATACCCAAACATCACATCCCTCACCCAACCATCATCCTCACACCCAAACATCATCCTGTTTTAACCATCATCCCTCCATCCAAAACATCATCCCCTCACACCCAAAACATCATCCCTCACACCCAAACCTCATCCCTCACACCAACCATCCTCCCTCACACCCAAACATCATCCCTCACACCCAAACATCATCCCTCACACCCAACCATCATCCCTCACACCCAAACATCATCCCTCACACCCAAACATCATCCCTCATACCCAAACATCATCCCTCACACCCAACCATCATCCCTCACACCCAAACATCATCCCTCACACCCAACCATCATCCCTCACATCCAAACATCATCCCTCACACCCAAACATCATCCCTCACCAAACATCATCCCTCACACCCAAACATCATCCCTCACACCCAAACATCATCCCTCACCCAACCATCATCCCTCACACCCAAACATCATCCCTCCACCCAACCATCATCCTCACACCCCAAACATCATCCCTCACACCCAAACATCATCCCTCACCCCCAAACATCATCCCTCCACCCAAACATCATCCCTCTTCCAAACATCATCCCCTCACACCCAAACATCATCCCTCACACCCAAACATCCTCCCTCACACCAAACATCATCCCTCACCCAACCATCATCCCTCACACCCAACCATCATCCCTCACACCCAACCATCATCCCACACCCAACCATCCTCCCTCACACCCAAACATCATCCCTCCACACCCAAACATCATCCCTCACACCCAACCACTCATCCCTCACACCCAAACATCATCCCTCACACCCAAACATCATCCCTCACACCCAACCATCATCCCTCACACCAACCATCATCCCTCACACCCAACCATCATCCCTCACACCCCAACATCATCCTCACACCCAACATCATCCCTCACCCAACCATCATCCCTCACACCCAAACATCATCCCTCACACCCAAACATCATCCCTCACACCCAAACATCATCCCTCACACCCAACCATCATCCCTCACACCCAACCATCATCCCTCACACCCAAACATCATCCCTCACACCCAGGAGACTCGGCGCCCCTAGTTCACGAGCGGTCACACCACCATCAAACACGTCCACCCCCCTTCCTACGCCCACACCCTTCCTTCGGCTGCCCAATGAGCCTCTCTCCCGTTCCCTTCCTCTCTTCCTTCTAATAATATTTCTCCTCCCTTTGCTCTCCCTCCTACGACACCATCCTTCCCCTCCTACGACTCTTACCTTTCCCTCTTGCCTCTGACCTCCCTATACCTCCTACCCTCCCCACCTCCTCTCGCTTCGTCACCTTCTCTTTCAACCTTCCCATGCCTCCTCCTCCTCCCTCACACACCACACCCCCGGGAGCTCTTGGGGTCACGTACAAGACGCTCAAGCACAAACTTCCCAGAAAGGATGTAGTCAGCTGCCTCCCGTGGGCCTAGTGGTGGGCGTGGTAGTGAGCTGTGGATATCTATATTTATGAGGAAACGCTGGCGTCTACTGCGAAATCTTTACCTACGAAATACTGATATTAGCATTTGAGATCATCATTAATATTAGTAACTGTGATGATGATGATGATGATACGTGGTAAAAATGACGTAATTAATGGGTAAAAAATATAAAAACAAATAGCAATACTTAGTTTATGAATAACAGCAAAGTTAGTTAACAATAAGAAGAAACCCAGATACCGAGTTAAAAAGAGAGAAAAGAGGAAACATAGGGAGAGAATATGGTAATTGAGAAGTGAAGTTAAGAAGAAGAAGAATCCTATGATAGATGAGTGACGTCTCGGCCACTTGTCGTCCTCCGCCACCCCCCAGTGTCCACACAACCTGTTGCCTCAACCCACGCACCTCACTGCTCCCACATGCTCATCTTCCCTCTCTCTCTCTCACTCCCCCCCCCCTCTCACTCCACTCCCCTCCTCACCCCTCCCTCTCACTTACCCCTCCCTCTCCCAGAACCCCTGAGGGTAAAAAAGTCCATGAACGCTCGTCTGTGCAGAAGGAAAACCCAAAACCACTGTCAATCAACAACGCCCAGATATGTTAAAGAGAGAGGCGCCCAACTCAGCCCTGTGTTTCGTCCTCAACAGACTACTCTCACACTACTGTAGCAACAACAACAAACACACAGCTGAATAAAGTTGTACCACTTCAAAGATCTTCCTGAGGATGTCAAATTATGTCTGGTTAATTCATTCATTATACCGATATTAACTTACCCAGCAGCAAGCCCCCCCCTCCCTCCCTCTCTCTCTCTTGTGTGACTTAGTTCCCCAATGGATTGTGTCGTGGCAGAGTGGGTAAGGGTAACGTCAGGCGTAGTGGATTGTTCGTGCCGACGTTTTTTTTTTCCCGAGGTACAGGTAAATATTCTTCCAATCTAAGAACCAGATGAAAGAAATAGCTCTATCAAGTTGTCGCTCCAGGAGGCAGAAGTGAAATCCTGTGGAAACATTAAATTTACGCTAACGACTTTTAAGATGTGTATAAACGAGGCAACACCATCACAGTCACACACACACACGGTCATATACACACACAGTTACATACACACACAGTAACATACAGTGACAATAATCACGTTCATTATACGGGTGAGGTGACAATCCCCCCGTCATTATTGGTTCAGTAAACGGGTTCATTTATTGCTAATAGTGGCGTCGACCATAACACACCTGGAGAATGATTCCTATTTATGGGTTTATTTGAACGTCTGTCTGTGTCTGTCTGCATGATTAATACTCAACATCAGCTTTGGTTTGGTCAATTTAATACAGTTGACTTCGTATCTTAAACGAACCAGAAACATTTGATTACACACACGGACGTATTAAACACTGAAATATTATTAACCAGCTGATATTTCCACGATTACAGGTGATAGTTACTTTTTTTTAATGTGTCAAAATTTATGTAAGAGAAACCCTAAATTATTATTATTACACACACACACACACACACAGACACAGACACAGACACACACACACACACACAGACACAGACACACACACACACACACACACACACACACACACACACACACACACATACACACACACACACACACACACTATTAGCAATAAATCAAATGTAAGTTTGTATATTTTCAGCCACCGGCTGCAACTCTATTAATAAACCGTTTATTATTATTATTATTATTATTATTATTATTATTATTATTATTATTATTATTATTACACACACACACACACACACACACACACCAATCCTTACCGTCCAGTGCCACATCACGTCTCAGAGGCCCTACACTATGTCATACTTACATTAATCTGTATGTTCACTGTATGTTCCTTTACCTTTCTCTAATGAAGGCTTTTGTTAAACCACCAATGTATGTAATAAGTCATTTATGTCCAATGTATATTTTCAGCCTTTGGGCTGCAGAACTTTTTCAATAAACCGTCAATTATTATTATTATTATTATTATTACTTCCTTGACTGTGCCGCACCATTAACAATAACCCTAATTAATCCCCTCTAACAGCCCAGTGCCTTATCATGGCCCTATCTACCTTGGAGAGTGTCATCCAACCATTTTTTTTTTTTTTATTGGGCACTCCCCTACATCCTTGTGTAAGGTGAAGCGCAGAAGCGTTTACAGTGCCCAACAGGGAAGCATGCTAAGTTCATGCTTGCCTTTATGTCTCATGAATTAAGGGCGTAGAAGCCTGAAGAGTCAAGGGCATGGAAGCTTGAAGAGTCAAGGGCGTAGAAGCCTGAAGAGTCAGTGGTTTATGTCATCAAGTTATTGGAAGCTCCAACAACTTGTCCCTGAATACGAATTCGCAACTTTCGACTTACACCAGGTACCTACTTTACTGCTAGGTGAACAGGGACTAATGGGGGCTAGGAAGTAAGTCCAAACAACTTCCACCGGCCCGGATCCCACCAGTTGTCACACTGCATCATGACCCTGGTTGACTTTTTCTACCTCAGAGTGACCCTTGTTGACCCCTCTCCATCTGAGTGCACCCTCGCTAATTATCACTGCTAGTACATCATGACCAACCCAAAGTGCCTTGCCCTCACCCTGCAGTATATTATAACGACCCTGGTTGACCTCTCACCCCCAAACAAATACGTCACCATTGCGCAGATTCAGATTTCAGATTTACCCCGAGCGGGAGCTAATTTACTAGCCCCCTCTGCATCCTACAACGCCATATCCTGCATGGCCTTGGTAGACCCCGCCTATATATTTCATGAGTGACCACAAATTCCTTCCCTTTAAAGCCCTTATCATATCCCTGGCTGACCTTTCCCCTTTAGAGTGCCACGCCCCCACCTACCATGCCATCATCACTCATCGTCTAGTGCCACGCCACCCCAGAGAGCTGCATGAGTGGCCAGATATGTTGGGTGGCATCGTGTAGGTTCACTTTATCTCGGGTGCCACTCGCTCGTCTGGCACTTTCCCCTATCACTCCTAACACTCCCATCATTAATCACCTCGCAGTGCCAATTTTATCAGGCTATAACGTGTAAACAAAACATTAATTATCGTCGCAGTTAAACATGAGGATGAATGAGGGCGCGCACACACACACACACACACACACACACACACACACACACACACACACACACACACATATTATTCACTCCCAGTAAACACTGCTCCCTACACTGTCACTATGTTGAAATGAACTGTAGTTTGAGCTGATCCCCATCTAAGTTACTATATGTCTTATTTGTGTCACTTATGTCACTTGTATATTATTTGTAATTCGTAACCCATTCCCCAAATATGTAACTGTATATTTTCAGCCTTCTGGCTGCCAAGCTCTTTCAATAAACCGTTAATTATTATTATTATTATTATTATTATCCCAGGAAAGTGCACGGCCTCAAGGAAGTCGGCATCGGTCAGTGGTACTCCAAGGTAAAAGATCTCTGTGGTCTCAACCGTCAGTCTCCCACACTTCCTTTCATCTCACATTTACCTAGTGAGGAGGCAGCTGAGATAATTAATAACCATTTTGCTACCATATGTCATACCTTACCCAGTCTTGACCTCACTCTCCTCCCAGCTTACTTACCTTCCCCCTCCCCCCTCCCAGTGTTCAACCATATGAAATCGCCAACAAACTCCTGAAATTTAAATCCAAACGCTCCACGACCCCAATTGACCTCCCAATCAAAATATACAAGGAGTTTGCCACCCCCTCTGTTCTATTATTAATGCATCCCTCAGACAAAGCAAATGCCCTAATGAATGGAAAACCACATTTGTCACCCCCATCCCCAAGGTCACCACCCCACAGTCCCCTAACGACCTCAGGCCAGTTGCCATTACCCCCATACCCAGTCTACTTTGTGAGGACTTTGTTTTTGAGTGGGCATTTGCCAGCATCTATCAGTCAATTGATCCACAGCAATTTGGCAATATGAGGACCTCCTCTACATCACACTGCTTGGTGAGATTTCTGGATTTTCTGCACAAAAACTTGCAGAAACGTAAGACATCACTGGCCGTTGCCCTTGTGGACTTCAGGAAGGCCTTTGACCTTGTTGATCACTGCACTGTTATCAACAAGGCTATTGCACTAGGGCTGCCCACCAACCTGGTCTCATGGCTCACTGATTTCTTGAGTGGACGTCGCCAGGTAGTGAGGTATCAGGGCTTGGTCTCCACATTCCAACACCTCACCTGTGGTGTTCCCCAGGGGACCAAGATGGGACCACTGTGCTTCCTCATCCTGATCAACGACGCTCTATCGGACACTCCTCACAGGTGGAAGTACGTGGCTGACTGCACTGTGGGGGTCACATTGGACAACACCGCACCGGACTACTCATCGCTACAAGGCACCCTGGACAGGCTACAGGCATGGACTACGGAGAACAAGGTCACCATCAACCACACCAAAACCGTAGTCATGCACATCAATACCGCCACCACTCCAGTGCAAGCCCCAGCAGTCACAGTGGGTGCCCATCCTCTCCAGCTGGTGCAGTCTGCCAAACTCCTAGGTGTAATTATAGACAACAAACTTGACTGGAAGGCCCATGTAAATAACACAGTCACGGCAGCCTCGTACCGTCTCTACATGCTACGACGACTTAGGTCACTTGGGACACCCACGCCAGAGCTGAGGACCATCTACAACACCTTTATTCTCCCCAAACTAACGTATGCGTCACCAGCCTGGTCGTCTTTTCTCAACTCCACCCAACAGCTAGAGAAGGTACAGAAAAGGGCCTGCAGAATCATGCTCGGTGCAGAATACTCCGGCTACACCAACGCTCTCTCCACCCTGGAAATGCCATCCCTCAGTGACCTCCACCACCAAGCACTGGAAAGGTTTGGCCGTGGACTACTGCACCACCCTCGCCATCGCCACCTCCTGCCACCTGCAGCCCCCCACCCAACTCGCGCAGTCCGCCACTACAACAAAATTCAGCCCATAAGAGCCCGCACCGATAGATATAAGAACAGCACCATCCCATCTATTGTTAAAATAATAAACAACTCCTCATTTATGTACTGTACAGCCCTGTAAATGTATTCAATGCATATTATATCATTATGTCTAAATCAAATGTAAGTCTGTATATTTTCAGCCACCGGCTGCAACTCTATTAATAAACCGTTTATTATTATTATTATTATTACACACACACACACACACACACACACACACACACACACACACACATATTGACTGAGTAAAAATATATAAATTCATAACACAACATGACCCACATAGACTTGTAAACACCGAGAGGACAGGTAACACCCACTTCACCTACCAACACTATATAGAATTTAGCCGAGTCTGGGATAACCAATATAGACCAATGCACATGACACCAACTTATAGACGTGTAACCAATGCACCAATACAAACTACACGAGCATTAGTTGGACAAAGGAACTAATATACCTACCATTACACACTACATCTACCAATATTACCACTGTACCAATCCACACCAATGAGAGAGCCTACCAGTGAACCATTACACGTTTGGTAGATTTTATTTCAATCCTACACCATCGTTTACCTGTATAATTTACGTTGCTTACCTGTATGAGCTAACTGACACCTCCACAACAGCTGCTCTGCATGTGTGTGTGTGTGTAAATATAAATTAATCTCATTAGCGTAGATAAAACACGACAATTACAGATACGTATTTCAGTATTACAGCCAATCGAGCGAGAATATCCTCTAATTGCTCTAAAACCTGATAATATAGGATCGTGAGGTTTGATACGTCCCCCCCCACTTCCTTTCGATAGCTCGTAAAGGATTGAGGGCGGCCTTGACCCCATTATTTTAACTAGGCAGCGTGAGCGTGTTCGTGGATTTATCGCGTGTTCGACTCACGGGAAGCATACGGAGACTTTAACGTTACCCGTGAACGTTTCGGCCATTAACACAGTTGACCAGATTAAATAATGTTTATCTTCAAAGAACTTAAAATTTAAATTAAGAAAGGTAGAACACCTTTTATTTCAGGTGGCTACTGTATTGTACATGGTCAGGTTGGTTAAGGCCAGTGCACACACACACACCGGGATCTACTTTTAGTGGCGGGAAGGAGTGAAAGCGGGATCCCGGGCCTAAGCGGTTGTTTTATTTCCCGGGAATTTGGTTCAAATCCCGGGATTCTTATTGTTATTCCCTATCTCTGATTTGCAATATGTAAACTACAAAAACGCATGAAAGAGAGAGAGAGAGAGAGAGAGAGAGAGAGAGAGAGAGAGAGAGAGAGAGAGAGAGAGAGAGAGGTTTTTGTAGAATGTGGCTTCCAAATGGCATTAAATATAGAATTTTTATTTTTTATAATAGCTAACTTTGAATGCCATTCCAAATGTCTGTGAGTTTCTTTTATGGCTAACGGAATGAGATAAATTAAAATTTTGCTTGTTTAATCATATTATGTACCTATTTTTACAACAGTATGCAAGTTAACAAAGAGAACGTTGCTTCAGTGTACAGTAATATAATTTATCAAATCAATTGCCTATCAAATAATCTACAGAAACTACACTAATGAAGTATAGGGTTAGCATATAGCATTAGTTAGTACAAATATCACCTGATGTGGGAAATCCCGGGATCCCGGGAAGTATCCTGGTTTGTCCCAGAATCCCGGGACGCTAAGAAACCCCCAAAACAGGAAACCCTAATGTGGACAATATGAAAGCGTCACCGTAGCGCGGGGCTGTTTCCACTGAACACCATGACAACAATAACAAACTTCACAGACTTGCCCAGATCTCCTGAACACTGTCCTGGTGCCAACAAATACTCGACCCAAGAACAAACTCCTGTCACACATCTCTTAAATTTTCAAACATTCTTATCATTAAACTGAGCAAGAAACTGGCAACTCCCTGAAAATACTGTATAGAAATAGATATGACATAGCAACTAATGTTGATGTTACGGTCAACTTGTTAACCTCCTGTGTACGAGTCTCTCTCTCTGCTGATTAAAATCATCTGGCGTTAGCCTTCTTAAATATTGAAAATGACGTCCCCGTAGTGAAGGGGTTAAATCTCTCTTTAACTTTGTACAACTTGTGAGTCTGGACTTTGACTGTCCTTTGATGTACGAGGCATCGCCTGTGTGACTCGGTCTGCAAGGCAAGTCGATACAGAGTTTGAAGGGCAGCAACACCTTGAAGTGAGACACCAAGCTTCTCCCAGATAAAGTCAGCAAGTTTTACACAAAGTTATCTTTCTTCTTCTTGTTGAATGGCCTGACCTAGGGCCACTCAACCCCACCTAGATAGTGAAGGAGTTTACAGTTACATTGGTATATCTCCTTTACCAACTCCTCTTCTTTATCCCCTGATAAGACTCGTTTACCAGGCAGCAGAGGACACTGGAGCCGGACTCTCAACAAGACACCGCCTAATACCCTCACTGGCTCCTGCTGTTGTTATGTCAGGCTCTAGATAACACGACCGGGAGAGCTGCATCTTAAGGGACACTCCGGCGCCAAAATCTTCCACGGCTGCCTAGACTTATCTGCCCCGCTCGACACACCGCCACCAGGAGTCCTAGACGAACTCTCTCCCTTGGTGGCGTGACTGCATGAGTGGTCGTGTGTGGCAGAAGATGGGTCGTTGTGTGGGGCAGAAGATGGGTCATTGTGTGGGGCAGAAGATGGGTTGTTGTGTGGGACAGAGAGAAAGTTAACAGTGCCGGAGAGGAAGAGGTGGGAGCCCAGCAGGTCCTCTCCCTTATTAGTGCACAACAACCTCCATCACCACCACTTGTAGCCGCCACCACCACACACACTGTAGCTGGCAGGTACCTTATGACCCACTCGCCACTATCATCATCATCACCATCGTCACCACCACCCAAGCACCACACCACCCCACCCTCACCATAAAAGTGATGACTCGGGGTTTAAGACTTTTGACATCAGGAATTTGTCAGCCATTTGTAAGGATCAACTAATTTTTGGAGTGGAAAATCAATATCACGTTACCCCAAATCTCTAGCCAATCAATCCAACCCCTTAACCCTCCTTTTCTAACCACTCTATCCAACCTCTACCCCTCTCCACTACCACCACGTTTCAACAGCCCACATCTCTCACTTTGACACTACAAACATCTTATACTCCGCCTCGCCTCATCATTTTCGCTACCCGCGCTTGTCACACACGACCTTCCACACTTTTCATACTCCTGGTCACGAAACCAAAAGCGGGTTTTCATCATCGCCATCAGCTCTTATTCAGGGCTAAATAATTTTTGTGGCTGGATCGGAGACTCACTTGGCATGGTGAAGGACGTCCAACACTGTCGACCTTCTCTCTATCTCAGACACCCTCACGGCCTAAATGAAACGTCTTTACTCCATTCCATTATAATTCACAGTCGTATCATCAAACACTGCTGAAGGGCAGACTGACTGCCTTACCTGTATCCTGTACTACAGCCCATATTAACTGTTTTAGCCTGCCACACCCTTGTACCTCTGACCTCTGTACCCTTAAAAATTATAGTCTTACTTTACCAAGAATACACGTAACCCGATCACTTAACACTTTATGTTGACACTGACATTAACTGATAGTGTTGAAGACGGATCCTTTATCAGTACCACATACACCAGCGTCATAAAGAGCTGATAAAAATGAATTAACAATCGACACTGACTGATGTGCGAAAGGTCTGCAACTCATCGTTCCGGTCCTTTAGAGAGCGAGCAATTCACAGCTGAACAATAAGTTTGTCCCATCATATTTAGCAGAGAAAGTACAAAGAGTACAAACTCTCCCACTAACTTGCCTCAAGCCATCTAACTCATGTTTAGCCTTGTTAACCGCTTGGTGTCTCTGCTGTCGCCAGGGACGGAATCGACACCATTGCTCATTTACGTGAGTCATCCTTATATAGTATAGAATCTTAGGTTGTGGTCTATTAGGACTCAACCATAATGGTTAATTTAGGTTAGACTGGGGTTTATTAGGACTGGGGCCCAATAGGACTCGACTTCAGTCCAAATGATTAAGTCAGATTAGTGGAGGTGGTGTTGAGGACCTCCTCCCTCCCTCGCTACAACACACTAAATCACCACAAAGCCAGCATCAAGGTCGACACCTGAACAAAGAGGAGGAAGAAATGCCGAGAACCAGTGACACAATAATTATGTTCTACTACTAATAATAATAATATGAAATAATAATAATAATAATGATAATAATAATCATAACTCTGGATTAACACAATTTTATTCTTCGCAAAACTTAAATGTCAACGTAAGTTTCTCTAGCACTACACGGCATAAATGATTACAAAATAACAGAGGAGAGCAATTGAAAATATACAGAAACATTGTACAATCAGTGAACCCGTTTGGAAGTAAGTAGTGCAATGCCCCAGGTCACCATGATGCAATTCACACCTTGAGATCACACACACACACACACACACACACACACACCATTTCTCCTTTGCTTACTTGTCCCAATCTCACCCACTACGCAGCTGTACGTCGTTTCCCTGATTCATCACCCACACCACTTGTCAGTTTACTAACCGTTCGAGCGGCCAGTTTATTATGTGTTATGACCTTCATTGTCCTAAGTTCATGAAGGTTGTAGGTAGTAGGCAGCTACCAAACAGGGAGGTACTACCGCCTGGGAAGATATTGGAAGCATAATGTGTTGTCTAATGGTAGACCCTGCTGCCATATGGCATCACGAAAATTGTGACCAAGTCCCAGGTTGGTGATCTGACTTTCTGCCTCATTTACACACAATTGCAGGGTCTCAATTGTTTCTCTTACTATTGAGAACACAACATACATATATTGTTTCTCACTCTTGATCTTTTTTTCATTTTTGTATTTCTTTATGGTTCTTTATTATTATGATAATTATTATTATTATTATTACATTTTCGCCCCCCAGGCCCCGATGTGGGTCAGTGACCTGTGCCCGGGTGGGCTAATCCCCATAAAAAAAGAAAAAAAAGAAAAGCTGTGGGTGGTTGTGGTTACTGAACGGTTTGCATGGTTGTTGTGGTAAAAACGAGTTGTAATGTTTGAAATATTTATGGCTCATTCCGTATACCTCAACGTTGACTCTCTCTGTCTCTCTCTCTCTCTCTCCTACTCACTGTTCGTCCATCCTTACCTCCCATCCTCATACCTCTCCCATTCCCCATCATCAGCGAAGGTTAAAGACAGAGTGAAGGGCCTCCTGACCTACTTGCAGGGGGACACACCTACTTTGACCTCGGACACATCTATATACCAGTTCCTGTGTGAGGTATTGGCGGGCGGGGCGGGATCCTTGGGTTGTGTATTACAGTATAAAGCAAGATTATTCTCAACTCTTTATGGTGGGATTTACCGGCACCATAAATAATAATAATAATAGTAATAACAACAATAATAATAATACAGTTGTAAAAGTATTCAAATAAAACTCTCTTTCCCCAAATTTACCACATCTAGGGTCACAAATGAGTTGGAAACTTTGTATACAGTGTTGCTAACCTGCCTCACGTCTGGTTGGTAGAGACACATTGCCAGAGTGGACGTGATATCGCCTGCGAGAGCGTAATACTGCCGGTCTGCTCCTTCCTGTACACTCACCTGAAAAGAGATGCATAAATTAGTATATTAATCACTGAATTATTATACACTGTATATGTATATAAACATACTTCAACGTGAAGATGTATATACAGTGAACTGATTTAACCTTTACCTAGAGGAAGCAGAATGTGTTGACTATCTGTCTAACGAGGGACTTGTGTTTACTGAGCATTTGTGTAATGAAGAAATACAATATCTATTAAACCTTAAAGATAAAAAAACTTGTTTACTGAATATTTCTTTAACAAGGACATAGTGTGTGTTGATTGTCTGCCTAACGAGGACATAATACCTATTAACGAGGAAGCATCAACATCATCAACGACACAAATATCTGAGAAAATTTTAAGAAACCAGAGCTACTGAGGGAGGACCTGATCAAGACGCCTCACTCAGCATCAACACGCTCGAGCCATGAGCCGAAATATACGCCATAAATCGACTTGTTGAGGAAGGTAGAGGAATATTGAAGTTCATTTATTATTAGGGAATGGAACTAGTTTTTATGGGTGATGTTTTGGTTCTCTGGGGTATGGGTGGAACAGTGCTCTCTCTCTCTCTTTTCTCTCTCTCTCTCTCTCTCTCTCTCTCTCTCTCAACCAAAGCCCCGCAGCAGTTAAAGACAGTAAGTTCACTGTATCGTCGATAAATAGCATTTATCCGGACAGTGAATATTTATAACTACTCAACTGCAACGAAGAGATGAAGGTAATAGTTTTTTATCCTTTGTTGACAAAAGTAAACTCTCATCCGGAGATTTCCTCTTTTATACAGTTGGCATAACAATGGAGCAGCGACGAGGAGAGGTACTCAATATTCTGAATCTTGATATTATGTATTCCGAGGTATACAATTCACATTCCCTACACCATCTGCACTGCGTCTGGCGACAATAACACTGTTCTATATCTCACTGTATCACGGGGGGAGTCTTAGAGTCTGTATTGTACTGTATGTGTACACCTGTATCTCGGTCTGCCAGGCGGCGATTCGTAACAACTCAAAACTAATGCATTAACTAGCTTGCAGGATCACACACACACACACACACACACACATATTCGTTTATCAAAGGGACTGACTACTGTAGACTACCTGGACGAACATTCTGAGGGAGACAGGGAGGTGAGGTGCAGGAGGAGTGAGCTTCAAGCGATGAGTGTCATGACTGGCCCAACCACCACCACCAGGCACTGGGTAATATGACATGCAGAACGAATACTTCCAGCTGCATTGTCTAGTCACCTGACCCCCCTCTCGTGAAAGTGACAGGTTACGTGATGCAGTATTCTTGAGATAAAACCGTAAGACCCAACGCTCCTCACTACAACACTCCTCCAGACGTGTGTCACCAGTACTAAGATGTAATCACCAAGCCTCGGTGGCAAGAGACGGGAGATATATTTGTCCCTAAGAAGCGTAGCCGATTGGTGACTGCTACATGCTGAAAATAATCCCATCTGTCTGCGAGGAAGATAAAATTAACTTCCGATTTCAATTTTTCATTCACGTGCAAGACAGAACAAAGACAGGTGCCCCACACTCTTGTAATGTGTGTGTTCTGTCATCACCGCCAGCACCGTCTCAACACCAGGGGAGGAAATAATATTGATTATTTTTCCACTGCTCTGTTTAAAGGGCTGGTCTATAAATTCCCCATAATTTACTGCATCTTGAGGGCCAATATGAGACACAGGTGCAGTTTACAGGGGTGGGTGAGGTGGGGGTGGGTGAAGTGGGGTTGTGGTGGGTGGTTACAGAGGAGGCAGTACAAGCAAGATGGTCGTGGTTGTGGTCGTGCGGGTGCCATAGCTGTGTCAAGTGAATAAGGGGGGGGGTAACATTAGGATCGTGTCAGTTAAGTTGGGACACATTAAGTGACTGAAAACCCCTCGTATATTGCTCACAGAATGAGTATGAGGTGCACAATAAACTGTCTGCGGTAACATTCAAAATTAAAATTCACCACCGGAGACAACAGCAGTTACTGTTTATCTAACCTAACCTAACCTAAACTACTATAAACTTAAGAAAATATACAACCGTGAGAAATACCATAGATGAACAACACTATAAATCACACGTTTAGATGTCAAGAAAACGTCGACATTCATCTGACATGACTGAGTAATGCAGCAACGAAGATATATATCAAACACGTCAACTTCCCTTACATAAACGAACACAGAAGATAACAACGTGATGTAAGGTACCTAACTGGGACAATCAGATTCAAACACGTCCACTTACTGAACGGAACTAGTGTAGATCCCAATAGGTGAGAGAGCATAGATGTCATTACAGATTTATTAAAATATTGTGCTTGTTAATATTACATCATCCTATAAATTAATAAATGTGTATCAAAGGTAATTACCGACTGTTGTTTTGATATTATATTGAAATCAAGTTGACATTGCAAACAAAACAGCTCCCAGGTCGTGAGATACATTGATGGTCTACCTGGCTGCCTCAACACTATTATTACCTGCCTCACTTTTTTAATTACATACCTGTCATAACGAAATATTGCACCTAATTATACTGTACTCACCAGACCACTTGTAAACACTGTATCAATTTCCCCGGTATATATGTAAATAAGTTTTCAGTAAGTCATATCTCACCCTGATCGACTGAAATTTTAACGCAGAATTTTAACCAATACGGCTCACTCATTGATAAAAAATATACAGAACACTAGTATCTATCTATCTCTCGTATTTCCTTTTTAATGTAATAGTGATGTAAACAGTACACAAACAGTTGCTCTCCAGATGTACACTGAGGCTTTTACACCTTCTCCACGCCTCGTGTTGTGATTGTAAGGCGTGTTTGTATCAAGAGGACACACGCACACGCACACACACACACGCACACACACACACGCACACACACACACACACACGGAGTTAACAATCAGAGGACCCAAGTTCGAATCCCAGACAGAGGAGTGACATTGTCTGTTTAATATCCGGTTTTTACCCAGCAGCTACCGCCGACATTACCAAATGATACCAGAGTCGTGAAAACCCTGAAAGGTTCACTGATATCCCGATAATAACAGGGAGGAGGGAGGAGAGGGAGGGGAGGGGAGGGGGAGAGGGAGGGGGAGAGGGAGAGAGAGAGAGATAAAGAGAGAGAGTTGTGTTTACTGTAGGTCAGAGAGACAGCCTCACCTTGGTCCATCTGTCGTGATCATAATATTTTCGCTTCAAGAAAGTCTCTCTCTCTCTCTCGCACATACCGTACCTCGGATCATTTACAAGTCCGTCTGTCTGTCTGCGGGTCATGAAGTTCATACACCACCCTTGTGAGCCTCACAGCCTCGTGCACGCCCACAACTCTCACTGAAGCCTCTCACACACAACAACAACCAATCTTTCTCTCCGTTTCTCACTAACACATTTTTACCTCTCAGGGCAAGCATCAGCATAAGAAAACACGAGAGAAAATAAATGGAATATTTTGATGAAAGTGACGAAGAGCGAACAGCAACTGTGTGCCAGGAAGCCTTCATGAGGGTGTTTACCGGCAGATGAAGCCCTCCCTCTGCCGTCCACAATTACCAAAGGCGAGAGAAAACCTCTCTCTTGTCACAATTACCATGTCGATGCACAAACTCTCCCATTCACCATAATAACCAACTACGAGCAGAAACTTTCATGTTGTCACAACAATTTACTAAGTCGGTGTAGCAGTCTTCTTTATGATGCGGCAAGTACCAAGAAGAAGAAAGGCGACAAAGACATGTACTGTATACCCACTAAAAATTATTCGGCACCCTTACGGAGTGATACAATATGACACGGGTGCCGAATAATATTTTAGTGGGTGTACGTTTTGCGGCCACACTCCTGGACTTCCACCGTCGACTCTGCAACTAAAGATAGACTTGAGTTATGGGAGCACTTTAACTTTGGTCCACCTGGAAGCTACGAGGCGAAGGTCCTGTGACGAGGTGAGGAACGTGCAGTGTGTGGCTGGGTAGTCCGTTAACTAATGCATCTTGGAGACTGAATATATTATTTTCAGGTTTCAAATTTGTACCTCCCACCTTCCTTCCTCTTCAGCAGGTGACCAATAAGAAGACAGAGACAAGTGTGGGGAACAGGTCCAAGTGAGGGAGACACAGTGAAGATGGTCGTCGTCCGCCATATGCGTACGTTTCTCATTACTCACGTCAAGAGGACGACCAGTGGCCGCTGTATAGGTCCTGATGAGAGGTCCACCCTTCCTCTTAAACGAATTCATTAACGCTGATGATAAACGAATACAGTTGTCCCTTAACACTACACCACCACCATCAAGCGAGATACATCCCCTCCCTCTAAACTAAATTAATTGTCCGAGTATTATCAAGAGTGAGGACAGGAAACCTGGCCCTTAAAGGTAGATACATCACTCCCTCGTAAACGAACTCATTACCGGTGATGCTGATGGAATACTGTTATCCGGTGACACGACACCATTCCTTTTAAGTGGGGATGCTCTCCTCCCTCCCTTTGGTCAAGTTAAAGCTAGTGATTAATGAATACTATCAGCGGTGGAGGCGGTGCATCGGGATCTAAAGGCAGTCGCATCTCTCCGTCTTTACCGAATTAATTAAGGTCGATGTCACCAGAATATTATCATTGTTAATGTCATCATCTGTATTCAGGGTTTGCTTGACATCAACAACTCATCTTCATACCGGCCTTGTAGCCGTCACCTACACGTTAACCTGTGAGGTCTGAGGTGCGGCCACTAAATATACACACAGATACAGCCATGAGTGGGGGTCATGATCATAACAACGTCTGCTTATCGTGGATTATATTAGTCTGGGAGGCTCAGCTGGGTGTTCACATGACTCTACTAGTGTTGGTGGTCTGGGTGCCTCCCTGCTGTGGCCTCTGGCGGGTGTTGGATGTCCTTCTCGGGGTAACATAGCCGTGGAGGGTTGGCTGGGTGCTCTAATGACCCTTCCTGCGAGTCCTTCTCGGGGTAACATAGCCGTGGAGGGTTGGCTGGGTGCTCTAATGACCCTTCCTGCGAATATTGTCTCCATGCCACGTGACCTCTGAGTGCTGGTAGTAAAAGACTCTATATCCAAGAGTCGTCCTGAATTACTTATACCCATGAGGGGGTCACTGTCCACTGTGAGTTGCTGTCCCCTGTGTGCCGATGCCCCCTGGTGTGTTTCTGCCCCCCAGCGTGTCTGTGCCCCCCGTGTGTCGTTGCTACGTGTGTCACTTCTGACCATCGCTAACAACTGCTGGCAATGTACACTGTGCCACACTCTGTGTCTCTACCACTGTGCTTACTAATTATTTACTGTTCTCATCTGTCACGCTAACTCCCTACTTCCTCTCTCCTCACCCCTATCCTTCTCCCTATATCATATTATCAATCTCCTCCTCCTTCCATACACCTTTCCTCCCCTACTAGTTTTCGGCAAGTAATGAGGCAGCGTGTCCGGCATTGCACTAGAGAGTTTTCACTTCTCCAATTGTAAACCAAGGAACGCATTTACAATTAGATAGACTGAGAGTGAACCAGTTAACATTAGCACAGAAAGTGAACGTGTAATAATAATAATAATAATAATAATAATAATAATAATTAACGGTTTATTGAAAAAATTCTGCAGCCCGAAGGCTGAAAATATACATTGGACATAAATGACTTATTACATACATTGGTGGTTTAACAAAAGCCTTCATTAGAGAAAGGTAAAGGAACATACAGTGAACATACAGATTAATGTAGGTGTTAAACAGCAAACTCGTAGTGTAGTAACTCCCTCCCAGATGGTGTTAGGAGGAACTCACGTGGTGTAGTAGTTCCCTCAGATGGTGTTATGAGGGAACTGGCGTGGTGTAGTAATTCCGTCGCAGATGGTGTTATGAGGGGCCTCACGTGGTGTAGTAATTCCCTCACAGATGGTGTTATGAGGGACCTCACGTGGTGTATTAATTACCTCACAGATGGTGTTATGAGGGACCTCACGTGGTGTAGTAATTACCTCACTGATGGTGTTATGAGGGGCCTCACGTGGTGTAGTAACTCCCTCACAGATGGTGTTATGAGGGGCATCACGTGGTGTAGTAATTTCCTCACAGATGGTGTTATGAGGGGCCTGACGTGGTGTAGTAATTCCCTCACATATGGTGTTATGAGGGACATGTGGTGTAGGAATTCCCTCACAGATGGTGTTATATGAGTGAGGTTTGGTCTTAGGCCTTCCTATCGTAGACGGATTAACACATCGCTGGTTGTTGTTGGGTCTCACGGGCCGTTGTCACTGTGTACCTGGGACCTCATTGTGTGAAGGTTAACTTGGGTACGACTGTTACTGTTGAGTTGTTCTCACTGACTTAAGCACTGTTCACCACTGTTCACCTCTGTTTAACACTGGTTCCGTTCCTTTCCTAAGTGAAATTGTAACTTCTGGCGAGAACTTGTTGATATTCCGGTGGGAAGGAGGGTTCAGGGGAGGGGGTTGGTGTGGGCCAACTTAACAGTTGACCTGGCTGTTCCGAGAGGAGAGCCAGGTACGTCTTGACCCTTCGGTGGTCAAGGATGTAGTGTGTGTGTGTGTGTGTGTGTATAAGCTTGAGTGTGTGTTTGTGTATGCAAATGTTTGTGTGTTGTGTGCGTATGTGTGAGTGCATTTTCCCTAAAAATATAAAACAACAAAATTGTCAGGTTTTTCAAGACAAACACACATTAATTCACATAAGCTACATAACACCGTCTTTAATTAGAGAATTCTCAAGACATACCTGCATATACTTACTCGAGATACTTAACACATTTCCTTAATTAGACACTTAAATAAATTAATGACCTACACTGCACCTTTCCATCAGCAGCGACATAATATATACCTGTCATCTCCTTCAGGTAGGTCTTCCCCTGGTCGTCCTCAGGTGAACGTGCCCACCCACTTGTTAAATGCTCGATCTTCTCGGCTCTTCAAGGTGTGTTAACATTATTTAATATTTTTGGCCTTGTGTAGGTATTTCTTCTTTATTTTCTATTTATATACATTTGCTTATGTGTTTATAGTGAGCTTATGTTTGTATTTATATGAGTTATTTATATACATTCTTGTGTGTTCATAGTTATTCTACATGTTTACTTGTATATTTACATGGAAATTCGTTATAAACTTCCTTGTGTGTTTATACATAGTTATTTAACCTGTGTCC
Organism: Homarus americanus; assembly: GCF_018991925.1. NCBI lineage: Eukaryota > Metazoa > Arthropoda > Malacostraca > Decapoda > Nephropidae > Homarus > Homarus americanus. The sequence continues at coordinate 2,609,147 of NW_024750852.1, forward strand.
TTAACTGTGCATTAGTCAGATCTTTACATATTTTCTTCTGTATTAAAATTAAAACGCCACCTTATGTTTATATATGTGTACAATTTGTGTAAATTGCTCCTCTTGTGGCCATCATGCCTTTCATCTCGAGCTTGTTTACATCACCACCAAGGCCGTGTCTGTGGAGGGTACGACCTGCTTCCCTCGTCTCACCTCCGAGTCTAAAAAAAAAAAGCTAGTACGAAGAAAATTTCTCGTAAATGAAGACGTATAAATGCATCTAAATTTGTTGTTATACGCTCAACACACAAACAAAAACATCTAAAAAAGTAAAATAATAACATCAACATTACACAGAAACTTCTAGCTTAACTAGTGACGTTTACTTAGCACAAATAAGAAGACAAAAAATTACTGAAGAGAATCTATCCAAAGATTCTGTGAGATTCTAATAGCGTCTCTAGTTAAGGTAGAGTCTCCCTGTAATTTGGATGTCAAATTTATAAGTTATTTTCGTGTCTTAGAGGAATTCCTACATCTTCAGCTCCGAGGATTAATTATCTATCGTACGCTGGTTTTTCTCCTTAACTCAGGATACGACAAGATTTCTAGTTACGACAGTCTCCGTGTAATTCCGACGCCATCTTGGTAACTGTGCATCGTTGCTTTATGTTAGGGAAGGTGATGTAGGTGTTCCCGTTATAATGAAGAAAAAAAATAATATACGAAGCTTTGGGAAATAATATATCTCTATTCACGTCATAATAGAGTGCCTGCCCCTGCTCTCTCTTTTTTCTCTATCGTTCTCTCTCTCACTTCTTTACATCCAAAACATATTTTATTTATCTCAATACAAAATAGCGCATGAAGAGATAAATAGGCAAAATTTATTACCAAATCTATTCACTGTAGCGTCCTCTTGGTGAAGCTTGATCAGATTTGAAGTGGGATGCTTTGATCTGCTGGGGAAGCACACAATGGCAGGGAGATCCACACGGGCAAGATATTGGAAGCATAATGTGTTGTCTAATGGTAGACCCTGCTGCCATATGGCACCACAAAAAATGCTGATCTGGTGAACGGAAATAAAGTCACGGGAAAAAGAGTCTCATGACTTGTACACATTGACAACACAATATATATATGATGGCATTGCACGTAGGTTAGGTTAAGTTAGGTTAGGTTAGGTTAGGTTTCTTTCCATGCCTTTTTTTCTTGTGACTTTTATTCCTGGATTCGCTGATCTGACTTTCCGCCTCATTTGCACACATGCAAGGTATCAATTGTTTCTCTTACCTTCTTTATGGTCTTTATTATTATTATTATTACATTTTCGCCCCCCCCCCCACCCCCAGGCCCCGATGTGGGTCAGTGACCTGTGCCCGGGTGGGCTAGTCCCCGTAAAAACAAAACAAAAAACAATAACAAAAAAACAACAACACTGACAACAGCGAGGACAACACTGGTAACGACAACATCTCTCTGGCTAAAATTGGACAATAAATGGACAAGGGAAACCAAAAAATAATCACAAGCAACTAGACCTGACTGAAAATTATCAGTCAGGTCAGCATGATCGGGTATTGGACTCACAAAATTCGGCCAAAAAAAATCACCATGACAAAGCCAGTTAACACGTCACCCATCAACCATCACAGACAGATGGTTTACAGCGTCTCAGTGGCAGTCGATTGCAGGTCACGTTTGCTGTTTAAGGTCACCCACGCCATCACTAGGCTGTATAATTTTGAGGTCTATAGGAAGGTAAGAATACACTGCTTCACTTTATGTAGTCAAGGTAATACAAAATGATGAGTTGTGGTCGAAATATTTATCTGTTAACCCGGAGTAGTGTTCGTATAGAAATAGATCATAGAGTAGGCACTCTTACATGGTGGTGGTGGTGCTCGTGTACGGTGAGTGTGATAGTGGTGGTGTTGGTGGTGGTAGTGGTGGTGGTGGTAGTGCTGGTGGTGGTGGTGCTCGTGTACGGTGAGTGTGATAGTGGTGGTGTTGGTGGTGGTAGTGCTGGTGGTGGTGGTGGTGGTGGTGCTCGTGTACGGTGAGTGTGATAGTGGTAGTGTTGGTGGTGGTAGTGGTGGTGGTGGTGCTCGTGTACGGTGAGTGTGATAGTGGTAGTGTTGGTGGTGGTAGTGGTGGTGGTGGTGCTCGTGTACGGTGAGTGTGATAGTGGTAGTGTTGGTGGTGGTAGTGGTGGTAGTGCTGGTGGTGGTAATTAAGCTACAAGTGGTATAAGTCACATATACAGGATCGTAAGGCGGATATAGACTAGCCGTGTCGCCTACATCAAGGTCTCCCATTCACCGGAAATCATTAATATTCTCTAAGGACGTATGGAGGGTGTGGAGGGCCCCCCTACACACCAGGGATGAGGAGAAGTGAAGTATATTTACTCTAAAAAGTATTCAAATTTTTACTTTTCTTAAGTAAAGTTAAGAGAAAAAAATATATTTTTAATTCACAACTCTCCTTTTATAAGACTATGTCGGAAAATTTAAAACAAATATATATACAGAAAAGTTTTATGGTTGCCATGGTGATGGTTTTTGTTTACAACAGCTGACTAATCAGAGGCAAGGTCTCCTGGGGTGCAGAGGAAGAACACACAACAGCCGTTTCCAACCCAGTGTTGACCTGAATTTCATCCCGCTGTGGCCATGTCTACCTTGAAAAATCAACCGTGGCCTTATATTTGGAAGAGTTATTTTCACTGAAAACCAGACTGTGCAGATGAGCAGTTCCCGGCAGCCAGACATGCCCGAACTAGGGTGCCGGGCAAGTGATTTTTCACTTGTCAGGCGGACAACTTAATATTTTTATGTAAATACCTCACCATACATGTTTAACGGAAGGTAATCAGTGTACCAGTACTAGTGACCCATGTCAGGTGCAAGTAATTAAGCTGCCAACCCGCCTCTAGTCTTGTCAACATTTCAATAGAACCACCAAGCTGATAGGGTGCAGAAGTAAGATGACAGGAGTTATGACCTCAAATGACAAACGTTACCGCCACTGACACCAGATTATAGGAGTAGGTGATCACAGGTGCCGCCTTCCCACCCTCCCCACACTCCCTGCAGGTGTGAGGTGAGGCGACAGGAGTTATGACACCACAGTCAAGTGTTACCGCCACTGACACAAGTGATCTGTGAGTTGATACATACAAGAAATTTTTTATGTTTTTTTATGTTTATTTAACTTTTCCCATAAAAAAATCAGGGCAAGAAAATTACCTAAAATAAAATGTCAGGGCGAGTAAAAAAGATATTCTTGCAAATAAAAATAAATTTAAAGTCACACACACACACACCTGAATAAGGAAGATCACCTCACCACCCTAACCCACCTGCGGAAGTAAACAAGTGGTTAGCATCACTTGGTAATTACGTAAAAAATCAGAATTAAAGTAATTTGGTATTCATCTAAATAGTTATTACATTATTAATTACCTTTTTACCCCATTATTCGTAGTCATAGGTACTGTACCGCACACGACAACACAGACACATACCACCGTAACCTACACTAACAACACAATTATTCTGGTATTATTATTATTAACTTTATCATCATCATCAATGGTAGCAGAAGTAATAGTATACGTCACTATCCATTACCAGTAGCCCTACATATAGTGCAAGACTAAGTACACAGAGGAAGCGAAACAAACTTAGAACTTCTTTCCTGCCTCCCCTAAACACACACACACACACACACTTAATGGTTGCCCCTCGTGTAACGAGAATGGCCGGCCCAAGGGCCACTAGACGTGAATTTGTTTGAGGTGTAGAAGCTGTCGCCAACACAACAACCACACCCTGAGTTAATGAGTTGCATGACCCAGTGTCAAGGAATAGTCCGAGAAGACCGGACAACTCCACTGGCTAACCATTACCCAGGAATACGATCCGCAAATCGATTAACATCCAGGTTCCCAATTACTGCTGGGTAGACAGAGGCAAATGGCGTAAAGAAACTTGCCCATAGTTTCACCCTGCCTGGGGATCGAATTTGGGTCCTTGGGTCCGCTCGCTTGCGAGGCGAGAATGCTGACCAATACACCACAGGTTGCCAACATTATTATTATTATTATTCTATATATATATATATATATATATATATATATATATATATATATATATATATATATATATATATATATATATATATATATACACCACCTGAGATCCCTCGCCCGAGAATTGCTGTTCGACACCACAACCGCATTCAGCCCTATATACGTGCACGAACTGATCGCTATAAGAACAGCCCAGTCCCAACCATTGTAAAAATTATCAATAACTTGTAATCAACCAGTGTATTCGCTCCCAGTAAATCTTACTTTTTGCACTATCACTATGTTGAAATGCTCTGTAGTTTGAGCTTCTCCTCACCTAGTTATTATATATCATATTTGTATCACTTATGTTACTTGTATATTATTTGTAAATCAAGAGACCCATTCCCCAATTATGTAACTGTATATTTTCAGCCTTCCGGCTGCCATGCTATTTCAATAAACCGTTAATTATTATTATTATTATTATTATTATTATTATTATTATTATTATTATTACACACACACACACACACACACACACACACACACACACACACACACACACACAGCCTAGTGGGTCACAGTAAAATAATGGTCAGACACCACAACAGGTAAACCACAGGTAAACTTACATAAATTCAGCTAGTCATTTAACACAGCTTGTAAACTTGCTAAATAATCTATATAAAACAGAGAAAATATAAAGGATTAAGCCCGTGATAAAGTTGGTAAGATATGATATAAATAAGACATTGTAAGGATGTAATGAGAAGTGTGTAAAGTCACACCGTGTGCTGCCGTCATGCACCATGGGTGAGTGGGGTTCGTCCTCTCCCACCGTTCACTTACCGCCGTCATAACTTGCAATTTGGCGACAAACAATGTTATCAATGCCGTCATAACATCGCTGGTTAACTGTGGTAGACGAGCTGCCACACTCCTCCCTCCAACACCACTATTACATTTCCCAGGAAACAAAAGCGCTACTCTTGGTCATTTGTTCGACCTGACCTTTACACTGTGGCACTATTTCTTGACCATGGTCCCAGTGTTTGGTCGAACACATGTTCTACGGATATATATTTTTTTACGGATAATAAACAGAACGTCTTTCATAGTTTATCTTCACGTATATTTACTCAACATGAATATAGGGATGTGTCATATAATATAGTAATATATTCAATTCTCTATTAATTACTATAAATATCCAGTGCTTAATTAATGCAGCCATTAACGCTAGACTAAACGACCACAACTAAAACCTAGCATAACTTTAAGGCAAATTATAAAGTGTTAAATATTCTGCTTAGACTAAAAAAATCCTTCAAATGTATTTAAAACCAATATAAAGTATGTCGTAATAATAGGAAGTAGCGGTTTTTTATAAATACAGCTGATATTAGCAGAAAATAACTAAAAGTCATATTTGGTACAGTACATGGGCGTATGTATGTATGTATGTATGTATGTATGTATGTATGTATGTACGTATGTATGTATGTATGTATGTATAACACTAATATATAAATTTATTTATATACGTATTACAGGAAGTACAATAAACAGCACATGTTATTTTTACTACATTATGTGTGTGTATATAATGGTTGTATACAATACCACATAGGGAGGTATACACAGTAAGCAGGGGAGGGGGGTGGTGACTGAAGCCGAGAACAGAGAGAGAGAGTTAAGATCATAACTAAATCATCACCCAGGAACGCTTTTAACTCCCCACTGTAAATATTATTCTCCGCACCACCATCACCACCACCCACTGAAGTTACCACGTTATTAGGGGCCACTACCACCACCCACTGGAGCTACCACGTTACTAGGGGCTACTACCACCACCCACTGAAGTTACCACGTTACTAGGGGCCACTACCACCACCCACTGAAGTTACCACGTTACTAGGGGCCACTACCACCACCCACTGAAGTTACCACGTTACTAGGGCCAATACCACCACCCACTGGAGTTAACACGTTACAAGGGGCCATCACCACCACCCACTGAAGTTACCACACGTTACTAGGGGCCACCATGCCCCCCACTGGAGTTACACGTTACTAGGGCCACCACCACCACCAGTGGCGTAGCTAGGTGTGTGCCCACCCCCCCCACCCCCGTGCCTACAAAATACATATTGCACAGTGACTCACTCTTATATATATATATATATATATATATATATATATATATATATATATATATATATATATATATAACTATATATATATATATATATATATATATATTTCATGTAAATCCACAATGAAAACGTGATATTTTCAGAGGCAACTGAACAGTTGCTCTGAAGATGTCTTGAATAAAGACGAAAGTTAAGGTAATTCGTTGTTTCCATTTTCCTGTGATTTTATCAATATATATATATATATATATATATATATATATATATATATATATATATATATATATATATATATATATATATATATATATATATATATATATATTAAATAGTTTGTGTACCATTATAATATTACTGTACTTTCACATACTCAAATATAGTATGCTTTAAATACACCCCAAACATACTTAAACTTTATAAGTAACAGTTAAACAAAAAGCAAAAACGACATATAGGATAGGGAAAAAAGTAAAAAAGTGTAAAAAATTAGGACCATCTTTATTTCTGAAATGAAAACTACAACTTTCTACAAAGTAACTTTTCTTGTTTTTTGTTGGCAAATTCTTCAATGACATTGTCAAAAACTATTTCATCTGTCAATTGTCGCTCTATAGACAGTATGGCAAGATTTCTCAACCGCAAGGTGCTCATAGTAGATCTTAAGTAATTCTTGATCAGTTTTAGTTTCGAAAAACTCCTCTCACAGGTAGCAACACTAACAGCAATTGTGAGGAAAATCCTCAGCATTATTACTATATTTGGAACCGAGTTCCCAAGGTTATACTTTTGAATAAACTGCAAAAGTTCAAGGGGGCCTTCTTTCCACGTCTGTATTCTGTCTTTAATAGTTATAGCAGCAACAGCAACAAAATGCTGAAGTCTTTTTCTCTCAACGAGGAACTCCTCTTTATCAATGTCGTCGTGATCGTGATCTATTTGACACTCATATTTATCATCCAAAAGATTCAATGGGGTAAGGAAGGCATATTTCTCAGCAAGTTCATGAAGCTGTTGAAATCTCAAAGTTATTTCTTGGATCACTCTGTCCAGCGAAGAAAACATTTCTCTCCTCAATTCAATGTCGTATGGCAATTCAGCATCTCGTGATCCTTCACCAAACATTTGTTTCTTCTTTTTGGGTCGACGCTGACGCTCCATGACTATCCCCAGATCATTGCAAATTTCTTTGGCATAGTTAACTCCATTACTCACTAGCTTGTCCCTGTTTTCAACTAGAAATGTTTCTAATGCCCTGAGTTTTATATCACATTGTTGTATGTTCAAGCCCTTGGTTTGGAGGAAAGTGAAACAAAATCTTAATATTTAATCTCAGTACCGCAGCAAAAGTCACATCAATATTTTTTAACCAATACTTTAATATTTCTTACCTTATAGTATTATGTCTTCCAACGAAGTAAATAACTGGATCGAAAACACAAGAGAACTTAAAAGTCGTCTAGCCTCCCCTCGTCTTGTCACGATGGAGACTTGTGCAGAACTGAAGTGAATTGCTTGTAACTGGTGGATTGGTCGGCTGTACATGAACTGATATGACCCGAGACTGCATGGTTTTGCAGCTACTGGAGACGTTAATCCTTCCCTTTGTATCGGCGGCAAGTTAATCCTCGTCGTGTCTGACCTAACACCTGACCCACACCACATGAGCTCACTGGCGTACTTGTTTGAAGTTGTTTCCTTAATCCTCAACAGGTTACAGGTTGTGTGTGTGGCGGGGGGCCTCATAGCAAGGGTGTAGCTCATGACGTGGCCGTGATGATGTGGGTCAGGTGTTAGGTCAGACACGACAAGGATTAACTTGCCGCCGATACAAAGGGATGGATTAACGTCTCCAGTAGCTGCAGATATGGGTGATGAGCAGACCCAAAAGTGCCGCCCCTCAGCTACGCTTAGTGACCACCACCCACTGAAGTTACCACGTTGCTAGCCACTACCACCACTGAGTTACCACGTTACAAGGCCACTACCACCACCCACTGGAGTTACCACGTTAGGGGCCACTATTACCAACCACTGGAGTTACCACGTTACTAGGGGCCACTACCACCACCAACTGAAGTTACCACGTTACCAGGAGCCACTACCACCACCCACTGAAGTTACCACACTAGGACACTACCACCACCCACTGGAGTTACTACGTTACTAGGGCCACTATCACCAACCACTGGAGTTACCACGTTACTAGGGGCCACTACCACCACCAACTGAAGTTACCACGTTACCAGGAGCCACTACCACCACCCACTGAAGTTACTTCACGTTACTAAGGGCCACCACCATCACCCACTGAAGTTACCACGTTACTAGGGGCCACTGCTACCACGCACTGAGTTGCCACGTTACAAGAGGCCACCATCACAACCACCCACTGAAGTTACTCACGTTACTAGGGCCACCATCACCTCACAGGAGTTCACGTTACTAGGGCTACTACCACCACCCACTGAATTTACCACGTTACTAGGGGCCACTTCCACCACCCACTGGAGTTACCACGTTACAAGGGGCCACTACCACCACCCACTGGAGCACGTTACAAGGCCACCATCACCACCACCAACTGAAGTTACCACGTTAAGGCCACCATCACCACCACCACCCACTGAAGTTACCACGTTACTAGCCACCATCACCCCACTGGTGTTACCACGTTACGAGGCCACTACCACCACCCACTGAAGTTACCACGTTACTAGGGGCCACTACCACCACTCACTGAAGTTACCACGTTACTAGCCACTACACCACCAACTGAAGTTACAACATTAGGGGCCACTACCACCACCCACTGAAGTTACCACGTTAATAGGGGCCACTTCCACCACCCACTGGAGTTACCACGTTACAAGGGGCCACTACCACCACCCACTGGAGTTAACACGTTACAAGGGCCACCATCACCACCACCAACTGAAGTTACTACGTTTAGGGGCCACCATCACCCCCACTGGAGTTACCACGTTACTAGGGGCCACTACCACCACCCACTGGAGTTACCACAAGGGGCCACTACCAACACCCACTGCAGTTACCACGTTACAAGGGGCCACCATCACCACCACCAACAGAAGTTACCACGTTACAAGGCCACCATCACTACCACCACTGGTCACGTTACTAGGGCCACACCACCACCCACTGGAGTTACCACGTTACTAGGGGCCAATCACCAACCATCAGAGTTACCACGTTACTAGGGGCCACTACCACCACCAACTGAAGTTACCACGTTACCAGGAGCCACTACCACCACCCACTGAAGTTACCACGTTACTAGGGCCACCACCATCACCCACTGAAGTTACCACGTTACTAGGGGCCACTACCACCACGCACTGGAGTTGCCACGTTACAAGAGGCCACCATCACAACCACCCACTGAAGTTACCACGTTACTAGGGGCCACCATCACCCCCACTGGAATTATCACGTTACTAGGGCTACTACCAACACCCACTGAAGTTACCACGTTTAGGGCCACTACCACCACCCACTGAAGTTACCACGTTACTAGGGGCCACTACCACCACCACTGGAGTTAACACGTTACTAGACTACCACCACCCACTGGAGTTACCACGTTACAATGGGCCACTACCACCACCCACTGGAGTTAACACGTTACAAGGGGACACTACCACCACCAACTGAAGTTACCACGTTACAAGGGGCCACATACCACCACCACCACCCACTGAAGTTACTACGTTACTAGGGGCCACCATCACCCCCACCGGTTACCGTTAGAGACTACCCGACTGGTTACCTGCCACTACCAACCACTGAAGTTACCACGTTACTAGGGCCACTACCACCACCCACTGGAGTTACCACGTTACAAGGCGCCACTACCACCACCCACTGGAGTTACCACGTTACAGGCCACTACCACCACTGGAGTTACCACGTTACAGGCCACTATTACCAACCACTGAGTTATACTAGGGGCCACTACCACCACCAGTTACCACGTTACAGGAGCCACCACCACCCACTGAAGTTACCACGTACATAATCACTGAGTTACCACGTTACTAGGACACTACCACCACCCACTGAATTTACCACGTTACAAGGCGCCACTACCACACCACTGGAGTTACCACGTTACAAGGCCACTACCACCACCCACTGGAGTTACCACGTTAGCAGGGGCCACTATTACCAACCACTGGAGTTACCACGTTTAGGGGCCACTACCACCAACTGAAGTTACCACGTTACCAGGAGCCACTACCACCACCCACTGAAGTTACCACGATACTAGGGGCCACTACCACCACCACTGGAGTTACCACGTTACTAGCCACTATCACCAACCACTGGAGTTACCACGTTACTAGGGCCACTACCACCACCAACTGAATTTACCACGTTGCACAGACGCCACTACCACCACACTGAAGTTACTACGTTACTAGGCCACTACCACCTCCACGGAAGTTACCACGTTACTAGGGCCACTACCACCACCCACTGAAGTTACTCACGTTACTAGGCCACTACCACCACCCACTGAAGTTACCACGTTAGTAGGGGCCACTACCACCACCCACTGAAGTTAACGTTAGTAGGGGCCACTACCATCTCCACTGAAGTTACTACGTTACTAGGAGCCACTACCACCACCCACTGAAATTACCACGTCACTATGGGCCACTACCACCACTCACTGAAGTTGCCACGTTACTAGGCCACTACCACCACCCACTGAAGTTACGTTACTAGGCCACTACCACCACTCACTGAAGTTGCACGTTACTAGGGCCACTACCACCACCCACTGAAATTACCATTACTAGGGGCCACCACCACCACCACCGAAGTTACCACGTTACTAGGGGCTACTACCACCACCACCCATTGAAGTTACCACGTTATTAGGGCATTATCACCACCACCCACTTAAGTTACCACGGTACCTCTACACCGGGCTGGTGTTCTAAAATGTTCTTACGTTAAATTCAACTCACAATTAGAGACGGAAAAACAATAATTTCCACAATGTCTTCAATATTACGGTGAGACTGTAGTTTACCTCTTCGCCCGAGTGACCTGTTGTTCTGTTCTCTACCAACACCAGCACACCAGTAATCCGTTTTTTCCTGTTATTTGATCCGTTTTTACCTGTTCTTTAATTCCAGGTGTATCCGGAGTTATCAAGCTTCTCACTGACGTCATTAGCACTGAGGTGAAATCTGTTCTACTGTTCTATATAGCCACCAGGAGAACGGTCCGCGAACCTGTTCCTTCCCTCGCCATCTCTTTGCACAACACCGAGCTGACAGAAGTGTATTACATTATGAGAGAGAGAGAGAGAGAGAGAGAGAGAGGATAAACAGTATTAGCGAGAACTAAATATAATAAGAAAGGAAGAATATTACAGAAGAATAAGACCCGATAGTGAATGATGAAAGAGGGGAATGAGAAGAAAATAAGAGCAGAGGGGACTGATAGAGGAATTAAAACGGTCTTCAAAGGCATGACAAGAGGGGGAACAGGGTGTAACAATATGAGATGTTCTTACGTTAAAGGGAGACGAGAATGAGAGGGGAAGAGGAAGGAAGTGATGATGAGGGGAAGATACAAACACAGATGAGGTCAGGAGGGTGTGTGAGTGACCTTGGATACTCGGGGTCACTAACTCTCGCACGCCACACCCCTTATTACTCCCTCTCCCTCACTCCCTCCCTTATCCCTCATACCTCACACTGCCCATCTCCCTTCTCTTCCCCCATTCACCTCTCCTCTCTACACCCTTCTTCCTCCCCTCCTACACTACCCACCTCCGTTCTCTCTTTTCACCCATTCCCTTTCACCACCCCACTACACCCACACCTCCCCACTACACCCACAACATCCCACAACACCCACACCAACTCACTACACCCACACCACCCCACTATACCCATCCCACAACACCCACACCAACTCACTACACCCACACCTCCACACTACACCCACAACATCCCACTATACCCCCACCACCCCACTACACCCACACCACCCCACTACACCCATCCCACAACACCCACACCAACTCACTACACCCACACCCCCCCACAACACCCACACCCCCCACAACACCAACACCACCCCACTACACCCACACCACCCCACCACACCCACACACCACCCCCATATACCCCCACCACCCACCACACCCATCACACCACACCCACACCACTCCACTACACCCACACCCCTTCTCTTGCTCTTTAATAATACCACCTTGGGATTGTCTCTCTCTCTCTCTCTCACTACGACCACTACCATCACCACCAGTACCATTATCACCACCATCATCATTATCACTACCACCAACTTCAGTAATAATTAGTTACATAAAGACACAGCCTCGTGTTTTTATCAAGGGTGGGCGTGGGTGTGGGCGTGGCTAGAGATATCTCACCCTCACACAACAACTTTTTGTTCTGCGTTACTTATGTGTGCCAAGAGAGAGAGGGTGCTGGTGGTGGAGGATGACAGAAAGAAACACAATCCCAGTTAATTGCCCTCCTCTCTCCTCCTATGTCCCCCCCTTGTGTTCCTCCTCCACCCCTCCCTCCCTGTGTCCCTCCCTCCCAGTGTTCCTCCCTCTCGCTACAAGGTCGGGACACCAGACAGAACAACCTTGCGTGTAAAAGCTACAAATGTGTGTGTGTGTGTGTGTGTACAATATTGCTAGCGATATCCGGAGCACGGATGGTGAGTCAAGGACGGGCCGCGTCTTAAATATAGCAACGACTTCCACACGTGTCCTTCCCTGGGCTGGGATAATTAATTTGTCTATGGTCTACTACTACTACTACTACTACTACTACTACTACGACTCTTTTTTTCCCTTCAGCCTCCCCCAATAGCCACACCTTCGCCAACATTCTATTACCTTAAAATTAAATATCCTAATACATAAGTAGCTACCCTAGCTGTGTTGAGTTAGTTGAACCGCAGATCTATGCGGCATTCAGTGACTGTAGCCTCATGGTCAATATCTGCAACTGTTGTCGGCTTTGGGGCCGATGCTGTTCAACCATAACTTATGACTAGGATTGTAACTACTGCTAAGACTTTTATTATAACTCAGTAATATTAACACTCGGCCAAATCATTACCAAATATATCATCAAAGTCTAAACCTTCGTGTCTGTTCCATTATACAGTACATCAGTCACCATACACTGTACAGGTCAAGTAAGGTTTGTAAGACACTATCAATACTGCCGAATAACGGTGAAGAACAGGAGGTGGACACACTGACGACGCTCTAGTCTCCCATGCCCCCCTCTACCACACACACACACACACACACACACATCACGCCACCAAGTGTCAAACACGCCATTTAACACTAACAGGGCGCAGCGAACATGAGCGCCAATACCACAAACTGTAAGCTGCCAAGAAGACCTCTCAGGGACACACCACGACTATCTGTGCCCGGAAACTCTGCGCTGGTCGGTCGTTGAGAACTAATATTATTATCTGACGTTTAAAATACACATAAACATTTGGTCATAGCTGCTAACGTTTACAACTATCACTAATATTTACGTTAAACCTACAGGTGAGAGGCTGGAGGTGGGTGTGAGGTTAAGTGCTCCCTGCCTGCGTGCCCACATACCTACATGACCGCCTCTATAAGAACAACCAATTTATATATATATATATATATATATATATATATATATATATATATATATATATATATATATATATATATATATATATATATATATATATATATATATATATATATATATATATATATATATATATATAAAATACAGCCATGCATGTATACACTAACAAACATACGAAGAAACTGAATCAATGGTAGAATGATGTTAAGAAAAACAATGATGGCGACAGAAAGTTGTTGAAGAGAGAGAGAGAGGTCGTCAATAAAAAAGAAAAAAATAGTAACTAGTCAGCTTGCCTTCAGCGTGGGTTCATCATTACCCGCCATCTACAGTCGATCATAGAAACTAATACCGTGACCACATTCTGCCGCCGCTAATCGCCACCAGCCAAGCATGAATACCTTGTACCCTTCCTCCCCTCAAAGACAACATATTCAACGTTTAAGAGGCTAATTTTAACGCGCCGCTCAGGGTTGACAAGTTACACGTCCTTCCCCTATTGTCTCCGGCCCATAATTGGCAAGTTAATATATCACTACCTGCGTCCGCCACCCCCACAATACCTCTCTGGCCGGTAAACACAGCGGGACATTCAACAAGTTTAATTCCTTTACCACAATACTTAATTCCGTTACTTAAGACTTGATCTGAAACTCTCCACTTCACAGCCAAATGACCATCACTTTCCAACACGGTCTCATAAAGGCTCTCCACCGCCAGGGAAAAAAAAGTTCACATCAAGAGATATTACGAGCATTAATCTCTTTATTTTAACGATTAATTGAACATGGATGGCTCTTCAGGGGGGTTCAACGCCGCCTTAGATGTAAAACTTCTCCACTGCATAATTTACCACCCGCTTACCTGCCTGCACCACACAACACACTGACGCTTAACTGAGACAAAAAAAATAATAATACCTGGCGGGGCAAAGAGAGAAGTATAAGTATTCACAAGATTTAATTCCCTATTCAAAATGATTAACTTTTTGTCTTCGTGCGTTTCATTTCCTGTACCGTGTGATGGTCTTAGGACTTAACTGGCAGACAAAAATAAGACTCGTAAGAGATATTATGTTCATTTAACTGAGGTTAGATTAGGTTAGGTTAGGTTCCCGGGCTTGGGATTAACAACACCCACGATCTCCCGCACTGGCTAGCCCGCCCATCTATCTATCTATCTATCTATCTATCTATCTATCTATCTATCATCTTCCCCTCCCACCGATCTAGACAGAAATAATGCTGATAGACTGGTTGATAGACAGAAGAGGACCAAGCTGTGATCACGGACTAAACCGATGATAATTAAAACGACCCGAAGAGCTAAATATTTAGACAAAAAACAGCTCTGTAAAACACACCAGAGAAACGTCCCGCGCCGCCTTAACCTACATGTGTCTGTCTGTCTGTTGGCTTAAGTACTAGTCAGTCATGTCTGTCATTGAATCAGTGTTACCACCTCCCGCCACCCACCTCCAGCGCTCACCTGTCATCCGCCGCACCATGCACTGATCTCACCACTCATGTCTGTCTACCACTACCTCACCAATCATAGCACAGTGTCACTACTACGCCTGGTACTCACGATACTGTGTACCTGGCTCTTACCGCGACACACCTTACACTACGCGACATAACCCCATTCTAGTACGCGGAATATATGTGTGGTGAGCGTGAACGATAAAAACACTTTCCTTCAGTTGTGTGGGAGCTTCGTTTATGCATTGGCAAAAGTTCATGAGGTCATCTCTTAAGGCAGCTATTTATCAGTTGCTTCCATAAACGACACTCACGGATTGTTCTCACAATCTTTACTTGTTGATGTCCTCTTTTAATTACTAACCTTATTACAAGCTTAAAGGCATAAGGTGTTGACGCGCAGTAATAACTAATAAAACTATAGTATATATACCGTTAACTGCCTCCCTCCCTCACTGCCTGCCACTTTCCCTTGATAGGGTTGAAGGGCAATTTATTTGGGATAAAATAACGTCAGCCATCCAGACATAACACCGTTTATACAGGAGGAGAGAGGAGTAAATTAATGGGAAAACTTACAATCACAGGATTTTCGAACCAGTCTATAGGAAAGTTTCCTCAAACAATATACTGTATATATGAACCTGGTCAGGGGAGATTAGAGAAAAGTTGATTAGTACTGTCGATGTAGTACATAAGCGAGTTGGGAAATAGCGACCATAAACATTATAACATAGAGAGTCAATCAGAGGAAAACTTCCATCAGAGTTCCTGATTTCCTCCTGACAAAATATAAGGGGTTGAGGAGGCGGCTGAGGGATAGATTACGTGCAGATAACTGGACTCGCCAGAAGTGATGCCAGATGCAGAGGGTGACCTGACCTTATCACATATCAAGACTCCCTGTAGACCGTAACATTTTATATAATGGGTTGCCTGACGTACAGCAGCTAAATATATCATACTGAGTTCTAGCCGAATGTGATACAGATTATAAAAAAGGGAGGCATCATTATCCTCAAACTATAGTCTAAAATTTAGACTCTAAATAGTTTAACATGAACTCAGGAAAACCACTGGAAATAATAGTTACAAATTTAATATAAAATCTCCAAACACACAAGTTCACTAATGACTCACCATGGCTTTACCAGAGGACGTTCTTGTCTGACAAATCCTTTATCATTCTTTACAAGTGTTTTTCAATCTGTGGACGATGGACACGACTGTGATGTGGTATACATTGACTTAAACAAGACCTTTGATAGGATTCCTCTCGTAAGACTATTACAGAAATTGGAGGCTCATGGTATTGGAGACGTGATATTGGAGGCTCGTGGTATTGGAGGCTCGTGGTATGGAGGCTCGTGGTATGGAGGTTCATGGTATTGGAGACTCATGGTATTGGAGGCTCATGGTATTGGAGGATCATGGTCTTGGAGGCTGGATGATATTGGAGGTTCGTGGTATTGAAGACTCGTGATATTGGAGGTTCATGGTATTGGAGGCTCGTGATATTGGAGACATGATATTAGAGGCTCATGGTATTACAGACTCATGGCATTAGAGGGTATATTCTAAATTGAACTAGCTCCTGGTCAACTAACAGGAAACAGAAGACCAAAACAATCTTTTAGTATGGACCGAAAAATGGTAGATGCAATTCAATGTTGAAAACTGTAAAGATCTAATGCCAGGGAATGGAAACAGGGGAGCCATCACCTGAACGACGTAAACAGAGAGAAATCTCTTTGGTGAGAAAGATTTAGGGTGATAATAAGTGAGATCCTAAAACCCAAATAACAAAGCGTTTATATACGAAAGAAGGTCAACATAGTACATGGGTTTATATCTAGGAGCGTTAGGAACAGGAGAGGCGATTTTATTTTACAACTTTATATTCGTATAATTATGAGAGATTACACTTAGATTATGCGGTTCAGTTTTGGCCACCGTGCTATAGAATCGATATTGATTCCATAAACAACATTCAGAGGAGGATGGCAATCTCTTGAGAGCCAAAGAGACACAGAGTGAGGGGCGATATGATTTAAGTGTATAAATGGAAGATGAGGTTAAATAAAGTAGATGATAACTAAGGTACTTAAACTATCAGGTCAGGAGTGAACACGTTGCAATGGTTATAAATCAGACAAATTTAGATTTAGTAAGGAATTAGGTAAATATTGGTTCGGACACAGACTTTACAGAGTGTGGATGAGTGCAACAAGTTACCAAACAACATCATTAACTAAAACTCGTTGGGAACTTCAAGTGTAGGTTGGACAAATATATGAGTGCTAATGGTTGGGTGTGAACTGGGCTGCCAAGTTATGGGCCTACTGTAATTTCCTTCATTCCTACGTTCCCTCTCTCCCTGTCTATCTCCTTCCCTGTCCCTCCCTTTCCTTCTACCTTACCTGCTTCTCCTTAACACTAGTTTATCTGTATAACGGGAAGACATTGCATCATCACATAACACCGAAATACACCACACACACACATTACTACTACTACTATTACTACTTTGCTGTCACTCGGAATCGAGTATGACGATCACCAACTATGATACAATGATATGAGTTATTAAGAATGTCACCTAGGTTGGTGAGTTCTGAGGTGACTAAAGAGGCCGATATGGGATCGGCAGGGTCGATCACAGATGTTGCACATGTAGGGGGCTGCTACATCTAGTACGGGAGGGGCGGCGGCAGCATCTTTCCGGCGTTGGTGCTTGTCTGCCTCGTTGTGCAGTCGGGCTAACTCGAAAGTATTGACACCTTCTCGTGTGGTACTCCTCCAAGCGTTACGATGTGGAGGCGTCTCCTAGGAGAGGTCGATTTGGCACTTATTCAGGTTTGTCTCAAGACTATCCTTATACCTTTTCAGTTGCCCGCCAGCGTTACGTTTATTATTCGCTAGGTGACTATAAAGTAGCTGCTTTGGCAATCTACTGTCGTTCATGCGGGTAACATGGCCAGTCTAGCGTAGCTGTTCATGGATAATGGTAGCCTCGATGCTTCTACAGTTGGTGTCAGCAAGAATACTGGCATTTGTTCTCTTGTGTTCCCAGCGAACTTGGAGGATGGAACGTAGACTACGTTGGTGAAAGTTTTCAAGTGCCTTGAGGTGCCTCCTGTATGTGACCCATGTCTCGCTGTCATACAGCAGGGTGGGGAGGACCACTGCTCGATATACGTGAAACCTTGTAGATAATTTCAGCTCCCCACAGCTGAAGACACGGTTTCGCAGTCTGCCCCACACACAGACACACATTTATATACACGTGTGTGTGTGTGAGTGTGTGTGTGTGAACCAAGAAGGTCATTACCACTAAGAGTTATCAGTGAAGAGGAAGCAGTTATCATGAAGGTGTTAAAGGCACTGGGGACCAATAAGCATGAAGGGGAGGGCCTAATTATCTTGCGGAATCAGTCCATGAAGCAGCGTGAAGGACCAATCATAGCGACGGTCTCATATCCACGAAGGGCCAATTAGATCTCGGGGAACAGTGAGCTTAGGAGAATATGGCGCAAGACGGTCTAGTTAGGGGGATGAACCAACGATAATAATGAACACTTGAAGATGTGGTTTTTCAGGTGATCTTATCCTAACGTATAACCAATCGGACTTTACCTAACCTAACCGAACCTAACAACCTTATCCTCACCCAACCCAACTTAACCTAACCTTGCTTAATTTAACCTAACAGCTAAATACCCACTGTTCAACAAATTCAAAAGACCAGTAACAACGAGGATCTATGGTCATCACGGACTAATAAGTGACACACCGCATGAGCTAGTCGACAACACGAACGAGAAAAGCGACAGCATGAGATGGTCGACCGACAGTACGAGAGCCGAGAGCACGTGGAAGCCGACAGCACAAGAGAACCGACAGCACGAGGAACCAATTAGCTGGGGCGGTATATACAGAGGCAGGTCGCCCCACAGGCTTAATGACCTAATTTGTCACCGCCACACGCCGGCCACACACAAGCGACCTCATCAGTGACCGGAATTAAAAGGGTGGAGCGACGGTGGTGCGTCATGGACGGCGAGAAGTGTAAAACAAAAAAAAACAGAATAGTGAAAGGGACCATGAAAGATCTTGGTAAACAGTGTCATGTGTCCCAGGCAAAGTCGTTGGTAAATTTGAATCATAAACAGCTGAATTAAAGGTCAAAAGTAAGTCAGAAACTTTAATCGTCGACTTGGAGACTAAATAGGTAAATGTGGGTCTTTTATCACCCGAGTCAAGTCTTACGTGAACACCCTCAGGGGCTTTTATCATGACCCAAACTCAATAATGATATTTCCATCTCCTTCACCAGATCAGGTCACGTTTACACCCTAGTAGATCTGGGTGCGACAAGTGGTGGGAAGGAAGAGGTACAACACAGGTGCGACAAGTGGGGAAGGAAGAGTGCAACAGGGTGCGACAGGTGGTGGTGAAGGAAGAGGTACAACACAGGTGCAGCAGGTGGTGAAGGAAGAGAGTACCACACACGGGTGCAGGTGGTGGTGAAGGAAGAGGTACAACACGGGGCGACAGGTGGGGTGAAAGGGTACAACACAGGTGCGAAGGTGGAGGTGAAGGAAGAGGTACAGCACGGGTGCAACAGGTGGGAGGTGAAGGAAGAGGTACAGCACGGGTGCAACAGGTGGTGGTGAAGGAAGAGGTACCACACGGGTGCAACAGGTGGTGGTGAAGGAAGAGGTACAACACAGGTGCGACAGGTGGAGTGAAGGAAGAGGTACAACACGGGTGCGACAGGTGGAGGTGAAGAAGCTTACGGGTGCAACAGGTGGTGGTGAAGGAAGAGGTACACACGGGTGCAACAGGTGGTGGTGAAGGAAGAGGTACCACACGGGTGCGACAGGTGGTGGTGAAGGAAGAGGTACCACACGGGTGCGACAGGTGGTGGGGAAGGAAGAGGTACAACACGGGTGCGACAAGTGGTGGGGAAGGAAGAGGTACAACACGGGTGCGACAGGTGGAGGTGAAGGAAGAGGTACAACACGGGTGCAACAGGTGGTGGTGAAGGAAGAGGACTACACGGGTGCAACAGGTGGTGGTGAAGGAAGAGGTACCACACGGGTGCGACAGGTGGTGGTGAAGGAAGAGGTACCACACGGGTGCGACAGGTGGTGGTGAAGGTACCACAGTGCGACAGGTGGTGGTGAAGGAAGAGTACGGGTGCGACAGGTGGTGGTGAAGGAAGAGGTACAACACGGGTGCGACAGGTGGTGGTGAAGGAAGGGGTACAACATGGGTGCGACAGGTGGTGGTGAAGGAAGATACACCACACGGGTGCGACAGGTGGTGGTGAAGGAAGAAGGTACCACACGGGTTGCGACAGGTGGTGGTGAAGGAAGAGGTACAACACGGGTGCAACAGGTGGTGGTGAAGGAAGAGGGGTACAACACGGGTGCGACAGGTGGTGGTGAAGGAAGAACAGGGGTGGTGAAGGAAGGGGTCAACACGGGTGCGACAGGTGGTGGTAGAGAAGAGGTACCACAGGGTGCGACAGGTGGTGGTGAGGAAGAGTACCACACGGGTGCGACAGGTGGTGGTGAAGAGGTACAACACGGGTGCGACAGGTGGTGGTGAAGGAAGAGGTACAACACGGGTGCGACAGGTGGTGGTGAAGGAAGAGGTACAACATGGGTGCGACAGGTGGTGGTGAAGGAAGAGGTACCACACGGGTGCGACAGGTGGTGGTGAAGGAAGAGGTACCACACGGGTGCGACAGGTGGTGGTGAAGGAAGAGGCACAACACAGTGCGACAGGTGGTGGTGAAGGAAGAGGTACAACACGGGTGCGACGGTGGTGGTGAAGGAAGAGGTACAACACGGGTGCGACAGGTGGTGGTGAAGGAAGAGGTACCACACGGGTGCGACAGGTGGTGGTGAAGGAAGAGGTACAACACGGGTGCGACAGGTGGTGGTGAAGGAAGAGGTACCACACGGGTGCGACAGGTGGTGGTGAAGGAAGAGGTACCACGGGTGCGACAGGTGGTGGTGAGGAAGAGGTACAACACGGGTGCGACAGTGGTGGTGAAGGAAGAGGTACAACACGGGTGCGACAGGTGGTGGTGAAGGAAGAGGTACCACACGGGTTGCGACAGGTGGTGGTGAAGGAAGAGGTACAACACGGGTGCGACAGGTGGTGGTGAAGGAAGAGGAAACACGGGTGCGACAGGTGGTGGTGAAGGAAGAGGTACCGGGTGCGACAGGTGGTGGTGAAGGAAGAGTACCACACGGGTGCGACAGGTGGTGGTGAGGAAGAGGTACCACACGGGTGCGACAGGTGGTGGTGAAGGAAGAGGTACCACGGGTGCGACAGGTGGTGGTGAAGGAAGAGGTACAACACGGGTGCGACAGGTGGTGGTGAAGGAAGAGGTACAACACGGGTGCGACAGGTGGTGGTAAGGAAGAGGTACCACACGGGTGCGACAGGTGGTGGTGAAGGAAGAGGTACAACACGGGTGCGACAGGTGGTGGTGAAGGAAGAGGTACAACATGGGTGCGACAGGTGGTGGTGAAGGAAGGTACCACACGGGTGCGACAGGTGGTGGTGGAAGAGGTACAGCACAGGTGCGACAGGTGGTGGTGAAGGAAGAGGTACAACACGGGTGCGACAGGTGGTGGTGAAGGAAGGTACCACAGGGTGCGACAGGTGGAGTGAAGGAAGAGGTACAGCACAGGTGCGACAGGTGGAGGTGGGAAGAGGTACAACATGGGTGCGACAGGTGGTGGTGAAGAAGAGGTACCACACGGGTGCGACAGGTGGTGGTGAAGGAAGAGTACCACACAGGGTGCGACAGGTGGAGGTGAAGGAAGAGGTACAACATGAGGTGCGACAGGTGGTGGTGAAGGAAGAGGTACAACATGGGTGCGACAGGTGGTGAAGGAAGAGGTACCACACGGGTGCGACTGGAGGTGAAGGAAGAGTTACCACACGGGTGCGACAGGTGGAGGTGAAGGAAGAGGTACAACACAGATTGCGACAGGTGGAGTGAAGGAAGAGGTACAACATGGGTGCGACAGGTGGTGGTGAAGGAAAGGTACCACACGGGTGCGACAGGTGGAGGTGAAGGAAGAGGTACACAGGGTGCGACAGGTGGAGGTGAAGGAAGAGGTACAACATGGGTGCGACAGGTGGTGGTGAAGGAAGCACAGGGTGCGACAGGTGGTGGTGAAGAAGAGGTACCACACGGGTGCAGGTGGAGGTGAAGGAAGAGGTACAACATGGGTGCGACAGGTGTGGTGGTGAAGGAAGAGGTACAACATGGGTGCGACAGGTGGTGGTGAAGGAAAGGTACCACACGGTGCGACAGGTGGAGGTGAAGGAAGAGGTACCACACGGGTGCGACAGGTGGAGGTGAAGGAAGAGGTACAACACAGGTGCGACAGGTGGTGAAGGAAGAGGTACAACATGGGTGCGACAGGTGGTGGGTGAAGGAAGAGGTACAACATGGTGCGACAGTGGTGGTGAAGGAAGGGTCACACGGGTGCGACAGGTGGGATACAGGTGCGACAGGTGGTGGTGAAGGAAGGGTACACAGGACAGGTAGTGGTGAAGGAAGAGGTACCACACACAGGGTGCGACAGGTGGTGGTGAAGGAAGGAATTACAGCACGGGTGCGACAGGTGAGTGGTGAAGGAAGAGTGCAGCACGGGTGCGACAGGTGGTGAAAGGTGGAAGAGGTACCACACGGGTGCGACAGGTGGTGGGTGAAGGTACCACGGGTGCGACAGGTGGTGAGGAAGAGGTACAACACGGGTGCGACAGGTGAGTGAGTGAAGGAAGAGGTACAGCACGGGTGCGACAGGTGGTGGTGAAGGAAAGAGGTACCACGGGTGCGACAGGTGGTGGTGAAGGAAGAGGTACCACACGGGTGCGACAGGTGGTGGTGAAGGAAGAGGTACAACATGGGTGCGACAGGTGGTGGTGAAGGAAGAGGTACAACATGGGTGCGACAGGTGGTGGTTAGGAAGAGGTACAGCACGGGTGCGACAGGTGGTGGTGAAGGAAGAGGTACAACATGGGTGCGACAGGTGGTGGTTGGGAAGAGGTACCACACGGGTGCGACAGGTGGTGGTGAAGGAAGAGGTACAGCACGGGTGGCGACAGGTGGTGGTGAAGGAAGAGGTACAACATGGGTGCGACAGGTGGTGGTTAAGGAAGAGGTACAACATGGGTGCGACAGGTAGTACAAAATGCAATCATCCACTTCAACACTCGACGATTTAATACATCTCTCCTGTGTGTTGCTGACCTCGTCCACCTCGTCAACACTCACCACGTATATCTCTCTCCCAGGACCTACACCACCACCACCGACCATCCAGTGAGTGAGATGGTCGGTGACTCCAATCAAAAGTTATAATACGTTCAGTCCAACTTTTGTTAACATTAGAGTATATGCCAGGACCAAGCCATTTACGTCTACCACACACACACACACACAATTAACTATCACCATCACCACACACACTATTAACTATCACCATCATCACACACTATCACCACCACACACACACACACACTATTAACTATCACCATCATCACACACTCTCACCACCCACACACACACTATTAACTATCACCATCATCACACACTATCACCACCACACACACACACACACACTATTAACTATCACCATCCATCACTATCACCACCACACACACACTATTAACTATCACCATCATCACACACTATCAGCACCACCACACACACAAAACCACACTATTAACTATCACCATCTTCACACACTATCACCACCACACACATACACACATAACTCATACCACCACACAAACACACACACTATTAACTATCATCATCACACACTATCACCCACCATACACACACACACACTATTAACTATCACCATCATCACACACTATCACCACCACACACACACATACACTATTAACTATCACCATCATCACACAGTATCACCACACATACACAAACACCACACTATTAACTATCACCATCATCACACACTATCACCACCACACACACACACACACACACACACACACACACACACACACACTATTAACTATCACCATCATCCATACTATCACCACACACACACACACACACACACTATTAACTATCACCATCATCACACTATCACCACACACACACACACACAACATTAACTATCACCATCATCACACATCCACCCACCACACAACACACACTATTAACAATCACTCATCACACACTCCATCACACACACACACACACACACAAAAACTATGCACTATCACCATCATCACACACTATCACCCACCACACACACACACACACACACAGCTATTAACTATCACCATCATCACACACTATCACCACCACACACTATTAACTATCACCATCACCACACACACTGTCACCACCACACACACACACACCATATTAACTATCACCATCATCACACACTATCACCACCACACACACACAAACACACACTATGCTATATCATCATCACACTATCACCACCACACACACACACACACACACACTAACTATCACCATCATCACACACTATCAACACACACACACACACAATATTAACTATCACCATCATCACACACTATCACCACCACACACAAACACACACTCCTTAACTATCACCACTCATCACACTATCACCACCACACACACTCACACACACACACACTATTAACTATCACCATCATCACACTATCACCACACACACACACACACACACACACACACACACACACACACACACACACACACATACTATTAACTATCACCATCATCACACTATCACCTACACACACACACACACACACTATTAACTATCACCATCATCACACACCTTTCAGTCACTCACCTGTGGCGTCCCCAAGGCACAAGATGGGACCCTCTCTGGCTATATGCTCATCAATGATGCCTAAGAGCCCCTGCTCGCTTGAAATATGTCGACGACTCCACCATTGGGATCAGCGTCAGCAATTCTGCTCCCAGCTTCTACCGCCCTTCAGGATTTGTTGAACAGTCTCCAAAACTGGAGCCACCAACAACCATGTCTCCATCAACCACCACCAAGACCATGGTTATGCACATCAACCTCTCCTCCATTGTCCCACCTCCTTCTCCATTCTCTGGTCCGGAACACACTCCAGGTTGTAGATTCCACAGAGCTCCTCGGCGTCACCATAGACAACAAACTAAGTTGGAAACCACACAGTCAGTAGTTTTGTCAATCCTCC